>NC_087474.1:146420410-146695410 GCF_036417665.1 Passer domesticus
ATTAAGGTGAGATTTGGAAGAGAAAATGTGCAAATGGATCAGAGAATCAGAGCACTGCAGACATGTAAAAACAATTCATGTACCTTTAGCTGCAGAGAAAGTTGGAAGACAATAGTTATTCCAGCCTGAGAACAGAAAACGGGGCAGAGAGGTCTAAGCTCATTCATATGGTTCACATCAGGATAATTTTCCATGCCTCCTCAGGCCCCCCAAATATATAATTTTTCTTCTTTTTTTCTTCCTTTTGTTCCAATGTAATTTATTATGCGTTGCCCTTGTTATATGTTGCTCTTGTAGGAAAATGAGGGCCAAAGATTTAGACTTTTAAGTTTCAACAATACAATGAGGTTGCCATCAACTGGTCATGTTCAGGAATGAGCTGTAAAAAAATGGGCTGCTTGCTGGGGAAGACATACCCCTGAACTGTGAGAGCAGTAGAGGGCATGGCTGACAAATTCATCAGCTTTCCTTCTCAGGTAGGAAGCTCTTAAAGAGTTTTTCATTGGGAAGAGTTGTGACTGAAAGAAAAGGAATGAAAATTTAACTAAGTTCTGTCTTCAGGAAAGTAGCTGATAGACCCGTGAACAGCAGTGCCCTGTCCTCTCCTTTACCTGTGTGATACAGAGTAGCTTCTAGCAAGGCTGGCAGTTTTACAACCTAAGATATACATTTAGTTTAGCCCCAGAAATATGTGGGCTTTCATTTCTTTTTGCTTGCTTGATGTAGGTTGTAAGATAGGACACAAAGTTATGTATGTGCAAAGGGCCATGGACATCTCTGTTGATCAGATATCCTGGCTCCATTAGTGAAGAGAAATTTTGCAACCCATTGTAGCTTAAACAGATACCCAAGAATATTTTCTGAAGAGCAGTGTGATTTCCTAAATTTACATTGTATTTTTTATTTTAAATTCAAATAAATTTATCTTCTATGACCTTTGCTTGAGCAAAACACCCAGCTTTTAGAACTATGGAGTGAGGCATTCCCAACCCACAGTGTGAGCATGTGATAGATTTAGCTATTTTTGCCTCATTAGTTTTACAGCTAGAAATCAAACTCACAAAAAGATATTGACTGCTTCCAATAGCTTCAAATATTTATTATCATATTCAAGAGTGTACAATCATGTCAGAACTGGAACTATAATTTTTAAAGGTAATATTTAAAAAGAGCTACTAAGGCAGTTCTATTCGTGTTCTGTCAGCACAATATGAGACACTTGGTATTGTGATCCTTGTTAGAGAATTGTAAAGATATTTTATAATTAAACAGTGATAACCACCATTCTAACACACACCAGTGGAAATGCAAAAGATTTCTCAGTTTGATTAAGAAGAACTATAAATTTTGTGTTCATGGAATAATTTTTATGCACAGAATATAAAACATGATATAGAAAAATGCTATAATATCAGCATACTTTACCAGCTTAAAAAAACCAAGTTCTGAAATTCAATTTGTTCTGAATACTATTTCTATAATCCTTCTGTATAATTTTTTTTTTTGCCATCCAGTTTAAATGCTTATTTGTTCATAGAAAATAATTAATCTGCCTGTCTTAGTTTATAGCATCATTATTTAATCACATAAAAAGCCAATTCAGTTAAGAAAATATGACAATTTCTTTGTTCTGCTCTGAAATCTATGATTTTCAGACACTGATAAGCCAAGCATTTCTACTATGATAAGACTTGATGGACAAGGAACACTATAAACCATATATACACATGTATATAAACTACAACAATAAAAAAAAGAGTAATTTAAATTGGAATTCAAATATTTCCTCTTTTTTTAAAAGCAATCTTTCAACTATCTGAAAATATCTATTATAGGCTTTGACATATTTCTGATCTTCAGATTAGCAATTTACTCAATTATTTTTCTATATAGATCATGATTTTTAGTGTATTGATCACTTTTCTTGTCTTCTAACAGCGTGTCTGAAAAGGTTTCATTCATTTTAAATGCAGACCAAACTGGACGTATTTCTTAAAATAAGGTCTTCTTAGTCTTTTCTAATTTAGAATATGACATCTGTTCCTTTACAATGCCTTGACCATGTGGAATTATAATTTGTGTGCAGTGCAAGAGAGATAAAAATGCCATAGATACATTTAACCCTGCCTTGAATGTGTTGTATTATGTCCTGAGATCAGTTGCTGTGCTAAAAATTACATTAGAAAAATATGAAGGGTATTCATTTGTTTTGCCTTATGAACTTTTTAAAATAAAATGTGGACATATAAGCCTGGAAGAGAATCCTTGTGTCAGCAAATCTAGTTCACAGTCCAAATTAACATCCTAGTCATGTTCTCTCACTGAAAATGTATGATGTTCCCATTTTAGATCTAAATTTTCGTCTCACATTCATGTGTATTAGGTATAGAAGGTCCAAGCCTGATCACACCAAAGTCAGGATGGAACATTTCATAGCCTTCAATAATGCATTATTAATTCTTAGATAAATTTTATTCTAGAATAATTTTGAACCATAATTCAAAGAGTTTTTTGGATATGAAAACTTACTTTCTCACACATTTTTTCCTTGAAGCAGTAGATTCTAAAAATATTTAAGTTCCACAAGTTAATTACATGTCATTTAAACATATCTTTATTTTACAATTTACTTTTCTTCTAGTTCCAGCACATGTTCCTTAGTTTTGTAATATACAGGAAGACAAAGAGAATTATGTTCCTTTTCCATATGTTTTATTCTTTCACAAATGACTTCTTATCATGCTTCCTATTAATTGTTTATGTAAATAATATAGCTCTAAAATGTTCAAATCTTTTTCCATATCAAAGTTTTAAGTAATTTTTCATCTCTTAATTTCAAATTAATTTTCATCTCTTAATTTTTTGCTATTTCTGTTCTATATTTCTGGAGGCACCATAACCAGAATCAGGTATACAGCTCAAGTGCATTCCACTCTTTCATGGCATTAATGCTATAGAAGGACATCAGACCACATTCTTCCACTAGTGATGCTCTGTAATCTGCTATTTCAACTGCCTTAAAGTTGCAATTGCACCCTTTGTTACTTTCACTATAGACACTTGATCAAAGGAAAGTCTTTAAATATTCACAGGCTAACATGAAGAAAATCACCTTCAGTTTTATCAGAAGCTACATTTATCACAAATGGCAAATATGGTCCCTGACTAATTTAATCTTTTAGAGAATGAAAGAAAAAATTACTGAGAAATTAGTCTGCAATAAACAAAAGCTTCAAAATCTCTTTACAGTGCCTTTGGAGAAGACTAAATAAAAGGTTTTGCAAGAATACATGATATAAACATCATTACTTTAATTTAATGAATGAGGAACAGAGGGAACTAGCACATAAATTCTATGTCTGAAGCAAGAAAGGTTTAGCAGGCTGTTGTAGGAAATTATGTTAAATATAATGGAGAACATGTTTAATATCTTTCAGTCTAATTACTGTAATTCTTTGGCATAGTCTCAACACAAATGTGCTGTAAGTTTGAGGAAGTGCATTTGCCACCTACTAATGAATAGTTCATTCAATAGTGAACCAATGCCCCCTTGCAATGCTCTATCAAATTTCCTGGACACATTAGGCTCATTTCCCATGTCAGCAGGTAGTGCGTAATGTATATCAAGCTGATTTGTGCATACCCAGAAAATCTGTTAGGTACAAAATCTTAATTTCTGAATGTTCAGTGTGGACTGGAGTTAAAACCTCCACATTTACAAATACAGCCCCTGTTGCTAGATAGTTTTGGCTCACTCTGTTAAAAGGCAAACAATTTCAGAGTGCTATGTAGATACAGAGATCTCTGATGTCTCATGCAAAGCTGTAGGAGCCATCTACAGCCAAAGATCCTGCAAAGGTTATTCTATCCTGAGGAAACCAGTTAGTATCAGTTGCCTGCAGGAAATTGTGAGGGAAAAACTCAAAATTTCAGATACCTGCAGGGGACATTGTAGCATGAAGAAGGGCTCAGAGGGAAAAACCTTGATACTAGGCATGGTTATTCACACTGAAGATTGAATGAAGGGATATTTTCAGACTAGGGAATAGAAAAAAGTTTATGAAGGTTAAGAACTTCAGTGTAAACAGAAGTGACTGTTAAGGAATAGTCAAAAACTTACTGCTGGATCTGAGTTTTTGCCCTAGGTCTGCTTCTAGACATAAAACTGTTCTTGACAAAAGGGCACTAGAGCATGAGATTTCATTGCTGTGTTCAGTTACGGCAGTTGCAACAATGACAGAGTTATTCTCTACTCTCCACTTGTTGCAAGGACAACTTCCTATGATTGCTCCAAGAACAAATGTGTTAACAATATTAGATAGACTGAATCTGTCTTCCTGGTAGTTGCTGGTAGTTGGAATGAAACCTGAGGGGAAAATGTTCACCATCTTAAAAGGCAACTGAATGGAAATCTGTAAGAGAATTGAAAGCAGACTGGAAGGCTTAGCAGAGAACAAGCTGTAATTAGAATAGTTCAATTGGGGTTAATGATTATTTGAAATTAAAGAAAATATTGTTTTACACCTTTTTCCTAAAAACATGGAGGGACCACATGGAAGTTGTATCCAGTTTTCCAAATATTAGTACTCAACATGCCAATCAGAGGCATGAAAGATGGAGAAATGTCCAGAAATGCACAGAACAATGCTCAAGCTATCCAAACAACCAAGACATGGTGTGAGTGATTCAGCAAGTGCACACAGGTGATCATGTTGCTCTAAGGTGCATTGATTTGTTTAGCAGATGTGCCTGACTGAACAATGTCTTGTTTATGGGAATGCTGTGAATGTCAGAGAAATGCAGTGGGTTTTGTTGAAAATTATGGCATGCACCTACAGACAAAGAGCTACCCTCTAATGACCTAGACTGAAGCCAGGCGTAAGACTCTGGGGAAAAAGCAAAATGTAGACATGACACTGCAGATGGCAAGATGCAGTGTAACTGTACACCACAGTTAAACACTTAAAAAGAAGAAAAAGCTGTCTCCATCTACAGTTGATTTTGGTACACACAAGTTCCAGAGGTAAATCAGTGACTATATAGGCTTTTGCCAAAATTGTCTTTTTTCCTCCAGTTCAGTTTTATGGGTTCTCAGAAGGAAAATTCCTCCTCAAACTGCCAAGAGATAGAAAACTATTTGAATGTCATACTGTAGCACTGTGCAGTTACAGTTTTTATTAAAATTTTCTCTCTGTGTTTCAGGGAATTCATTTCATAGGAACTGGTATGATAGATTTCTTAAGACGCTAAAGTACTAATAACTTTATGTTCTGTAGAAACCACACTAGAAACTTTCCAGCAGAAAATATGCTAATACATATTGATAGACTAGAGCTCATGTTTTGTGTCATCAAAAGATGTTAATTCTTCGGCTCGTGTCTTGTTTGAATTTTTCTTTTATGCTTCTATAAAGAAAAAAATGGAAGAGCTTATCTACCTACTTGGTCCAATATCAGGACTTAGCCAGGCTGTACAACAGGCCCATAATCCTGGGCTATGATAGAAATTAGACTGTCTTATGATGTATGGTACTATAATACTTTAAAAAACCACATGTCTTCCTGCAGATTTTCACTGCTGGATTAGAAGATCATGTACCTTTTACTCTGAACTAAAAAATGTGTTTATAAGAGGTGAGGCAACCCACTGATAAGGCTGAACAGAGGCTGTAAACAATATGTTATGAGAAGTGTGTTTGAGTTAAACTAAATCTCTTGAAGTTAGGCTATTTGGTGATAGCAGAAATCAGATCCTTACATCCTTTTTTTGCTTTTGGATCAGTAAAGGATAACTTTGTTATCCATCTGAGATCAGCATACTGTCCTTAGCATCTTCCAGGTCCTCAGAGAGGTCATTTCCATAGGCCCATGTTTCCACCTGGTTGCTAGAAACCTTCAGACAACAAGTGAAAGTGCATGGGGACAAAATGTCAAACGCAGTTATCACTCCAATAGCTTTTCATCTGGAGGCACTTTCGTCAGAGCACTCTCATCAGACAAGGAAAACATGAGTGAAATGACAGATATTCCAATATTTCTTGTCCTGGTTTGAAACCCAGCAGGAAAATTGAATCCTCTCAAGATGCCCCTTTTCCCTGCTCCCTTCTGATCAAAGAAAACACTAATGAAAAATTATGAGATGGAATCACAATTTACTGAAAAATCACAGTAATTATAATAATATTAATAAAAGAGTGTAGAAAAGAAAAATGTTTTTTACCCACAAAAAGGTATTCACTGTTGAGTAGACAAAGATGCTTCCTGAAAGCAACATCCTGTGTGGTTTCCAAGACAAAGGCAAAATTGTAACTGGCCCTGCACTGGCCATGTAATCTATGGGGAAAAAAGCTGGTATATAAGGGAGACTTACAGCAAACTTTCCTCCCCACCCAGACTGAAAACAATGGAAAAATAAGGACAAGACAAAACCAGGTGGGATATGACAGGGCTCTGATACAGGTTAGGGGAATCTTTTCCTGGGCCTGACCTTGTAGAAGCAGGACTGGAGCACGCGGTGGTTCTAGCGGTTGCAGTGCTGGAGTCCTGCTCCATGGAGCTTTGCTGGGCTCACTGTGCACCACTGCTGCTGTTTCCCTTTTCTCTTTCTCAGAACAACATCCCGGGCTTGCCAGCACTGTCTTTCAGTACCTTCCACAGCTCAGGGGAATGGGAAAAGGAGCCACTGGTAGCAGAAAGGGGCTTGACCTGCCAAGCTGATCCCCTGGCTGCATACACCCTGCCTTGAGCCAGACAAAAGATGGAAACCCTTCAATTTCTGGCATCAGCTTCCTTCTGCTGAAACCACTCCATGGCCATGCTGTGGGTGGTATGGAATTAAAAAGTGCTAATACCTCCAGCCCTTTCCTCTGTAACCATGACTGCATAAAAAAAAAAAAACTGTATAAAATTATATTCTATATAAGTACATGTAAACACTATTATTATTTTTAAAAACTATGGCATTTCTTATACCATATTTTAAAACCATAATTTTTCATGTTAATATTTTTAGCATATGACAAATAGTAGGGATGAAGTCAACTGTGTTTCCTTTATTCTTCTCTACTGAGGGAGAAATAGTATTCAAAGGTTATTTTTAAAGTGAGCAATGTAACCCCGACATGTCCAAGCTTCCCTGTGCAGCAATGTACAGTACAGTATCACTTGGAAACACCAGCTGAGCCCTTGGAAGCTATCACATTAAAACAGCAGGGCTGTAGCATTTAACAGAGCTAATGTCTCTGCGTGGTGCGAGGTGGTGGAACAGATTAAGTGTGTCTGACAGTGCTGTGAAGTGCAGCTATGTCTCCTATAATGTGATACTGGTTCCAATGAGTGTCATCAATTAGATAGCTGCTAATTTCAAACCCTGTAACTGCCACTTTGGTCAACGGGCTTCAAATTTTTCTTTCATCAAGCAATAAAATAACAATATTACTTGGTCAACATGCAATCTAAAATGGAATTTATGGAACCATAGTGTTGTTTTAACATATTTTTTCAAAGAGGAAATCTGGAAATAAGGGTTTATTTTTACTTTAATTTAAAACTTGTAGAATTCTCAGTATTATAAATTAATTACCTCAACTAATATTTTGGAAGAATTTTCTCCAGAAAATTTAGCTCTGAAAATAGAATTAGACTTTGCAGCCCTTCTCTAAAATTCTGGCTTTCATGTTGGACACATTATCTCTAATAATTTGCAGTCATATTCCTGCCTTAGGAATAAAATATCAAAAGTCTATTAAAAATATGGGAAAAAAATTGGCTTTTTCCTCTAAGAAACAGAATTTGGCTTGGGGACAGATTTAATGATTGAATATTTTTCATACTTTGGATATTCCCTTTATTTATACAGAGAAGAAAATAGCACATCTTAAATTTTTCTATTGAGCTACTTGGCTCAAGAATGTATCAGGGCAATAAGCCTTCTGTGGTTCTTATTTCTGTATGGCAGTTTACAACATTTAATTAGCCTTAAATACTAGAAACTGGGAAAGTTTTACATTGATACTTAGTCACAAACACACCAACACCTTGTCTCTGCTACCAAGAAAATATAAGCTGATTTCTTTGCAAAACTATCATATGGTAATTTTTTTTTTAAATTTAATGACTGCTTAATTTTATTTTTGTTTTGTATGGATCCAATGTGAGTTCTTGATCAAACTCATTTCAAGAGACCTTATAAGGACTAATGTTAAGACAAAGAATTTTGAGAGGTAAAATGGCCTTAATGCTTTCTGCTAGTAGCTGAGTTTGTGAAGCCAAGAAAGCAATATAACATAGTTAATTATATATAAGGAGATAAAACTGTATCTTTGGAATTCATATTATATTTTTGAAGAATATTTGAGGATATCTAATCCAGTTATTGAGCTAAATTTAAGTTTGTCAAGAAAGCCTATTGCATATTAGCACTCATCTTATGAGCTATTTCCAGCCTGAAGGCTTGGTGTGTATCTTATTTAGGCCTATGTAGTCAGGAATAGCTAATCCATTTAATGATCCTACAAAGAGAAAAAAAAATGCTGACTTTTGAAGGTCAGCAATATCCTCTTCTAAGAATGGTTATCTTCAGTATTAGAGACAGTTCCTCAAATTTTGGATACTGCCACAGATGGAGAATCTCTAAACAATCTCTTCTGATAATTAAATCTAAAATTTTGTCAGTTTGCTTCTCTCTCCTTATTATCTCTTGGCTCTCTGTTATGCACTTATGCCGGGCTCTGTCTGAAGTGTCTTACATGATACTTTTAGGCAGACAGCCAAGGAGTAGCAAGATGGAGATGCTCAACAATGGGGTCAGGGAATGGGGAGCCAAAGGCCACCCTGGGGTTCTTAGAGAAGGAAATGTCTGTGAAAGTTTTTGAAAGAAGCCTTTTATGACAGTCATGTAAAAATAATGGCCTCCCAGTCAAATTTCTGTCTTGTTTTTTGGTTTGTTTGTCTGTTTTTTACTTAAGTAAGTCACAGTGGTTATGCACGGTCCTAAGGAAGAAATACAGAATTTTGTCATTGCTTCCAGCTGCACTAGAAGATTCCCCCCATCAGGAATACCTCATTACAAACAAACAAACATTAAAAAAATACACAGAACCTAAAAGAAAAAAAAAATGTATTTTAATGACTTTATGAGTAGTCCTACTTTAAGTGATGTACATCCTTCATAGGTTGCTTTATTTCATGTGGAAACCGCTTTCACCGGTTTCCATTTGTGTCCACAGAGCTGCTGCTTATCTTATCTTTTTCTTTAAGTCCATGAGAAATTTACTTATCCTCAATGTCTCACAACAGAAAAGTTAAGAAAAAGTATTAGCTTCTTTTATATATATATCGCTCATATTTATATATTATAAAAAGAATATTCACACTCTTGAAATGTCCAGAAAGGATTAGCATGTGATCAATCAAATGTAACCCTTACTCAACTCCTCCAAATTGCCATCGCTTTCAATGCCTTTTCTAAAATTTATACTTTCATCTTTTTCAGACAGGCGTCTTGATTTATATCTTCTGTGGAGTCTCTATTGCCCTTTGTGTGCTTTCTATAATAGAAGGGTGATAAATGATTTACATTGTTTTCTGTGTCTCTACATTCTGATTCATAAATCAATTTTTCTATGTACTTTAATCACTCTCATGCTTTTTGTTTATTCTGATTGATATCTCTTGGATTTCCTTCAGCAGTTTTTTGCCTGGCATCTTCACAAGTATCTGAACTAAGATTTTCCACAAACATTGAACACATGGCAACAGCAATCAAATATGTATTGGGAGCATCATCCACAACACTGCAGGAGTTTTGCCTTAAGTATGATCAGTGATAGCACATTCTGAAAGGAGCTGGGGTGTGTGCCTGTAAAACATTTAATCTTTCAAACAGCAGGGTCCAATGGCAAAACCTATGCTCTATTGCCACTAAGAAAACTGCAGCTGACAGCTTGTCCTGTTGTCATTTGCAAGATACATTAGCTTTCTCCTATGAAATATTAACACATTTATCAATTTTATGATCAATAAGCCTTACATTTATAGTACTTAGATGTTTCAAAAAACATTTCATGAAATGATGAATTGTTGCTCTAAATGCAGCAAGTGTATAATAACCTTAAATTCCATAACTTCTCATCCATATATTTGTACATTCTTTTATTCCAACAGCTACAATATAGAAAGACAATCAACAAAAAATGGACTCTTTCCCAGAAAAACAGAAAGAGGAGTTTAAAATGAAAAGTTAGCAAACTGTCAGTTTCACTAATAGAATGAAATGCATTTGTTACTATCTACTTGGAATATTTAAATATCATGTAGATCTTTCGGTTGTCCTCCACAAAAAGCATTGTTTTCATCCATAAATGTAAGGCTATTCCTGTCCTGTTAAAACTGATATTGACCTGGGAAAGCCATGGGGTTTAATCCATTTCCTGTGAATTATAAAAAGCATTTGTGGTAAATGCAATTTTCCAGTGCAACTTTTCTCCCTGATGTATGTTTTTATAGCAGAAATATTTTGGCCGCCTATCACCTCTTCTTAGCATGTTTTGACCCCTATTTCTGTCTTGACCACCACAGATGTTCCAATGAGAGCTGTAGGATAAACACTGTCTCAAATCACTCCCTTTCCAGCACTTCTAGCAGTTCTTAGCTCTATCAGTTGAAGTGCAAATTCATCAACATTACCTTCACTGATGGTAACATAGTTGTAGGAGTTAATCTGAATCCAGAGTTTTAATGATTCGTAACCCCCTAATGTGTTTTGGGGTTTCAAATACTTTCACCAATTCACTATTCATCAATTGTGAAATTTGTTATGTGCAGAGATTCACAGTAATGTTAACCAAGCTAAAAAGAGCTCTTAAATCTCCTGTGTGCTAGCAAGCCATGTGCTTTGATACAGAATAAAGCCATGCTTTTTGAACATGACTTTTTAACAATGAAGGAAAGTCAAAGTGATTATCATTTATTGTAGGCAACTGTTAAAACTTCTTGAAAAAAGAGATATGAAATATTTTAAATTCAATTCACTCCGTGGGATAAAGATTTCTCTTACAATAAGGGTAATATCCTCCTGCAAATTAAGAGTTGCCTTTTTCTGTAAATGAGTGTTACCTCCTCATGCTGTCTGCTACCTTTCTCTGATCAGCTGTTATTCTACCAGATGACAGCTCTAACAATATTTGCTTTGCTTCCCAAAATCATTTTTTTGCACATCCCAGATGATTTTAATTAAAGGAGAGTGAATATATAGTTTTTCATGCACTTATCTGAAAAGATCTTTGAAAAGTGCAGTGTGTTGGTTCCTTCTCAATAGGTAGTATAGGTTAATATGATTTGGATTGGTGTGTCACAGATTTTTTAAGATTTTCTAACCCTTCTGATGTTTACATTCTTGTAGCAAACTTTCTCACACACTTTTCTGTAAATAACTTATTGGTTTGCATTCTTTTATGGAAGAAGAGAATTTTGATGGATTGTTAGTTTGTCCAGTATCATTGGAGAGGTGGGACTTTCACCCTCCAATCCACTGTCACCTTTAAAAATCTATAAATCTTAGAATCAGAAAATGAACTTCCCTTTTTACCTTAAGAACGTGTGTTCACATCATATTTTTTCATATCCTATAGTAACATTGATGTTCAAATAAATGTTGATAACGAAAGGTATTTTTGGTATTGTTGAGAAATTCTTACACAGTCTTACAGGTCTTTTCTGCTTCTCACTCCACCAGTGAGAAGGCTGGGATGCACAAGGTGTTGGAAGGGGATGCATCCTGAACAGCTGATCCCATCTGACCCAAGGGATAATCCATGACATACGGCATTACACTCAGCATAGTAAGTTGGGAGAAGATGTGAAAGGGGAGGACATTCAGAGTGGAGGTGGTCTTGCCAAGTCACCATTACACATTAACAGAGCATTCCTTTCCTGGGCATCACTGAACATCTGTCTGCCCATGGGAAGTGGTGAATTAATTCCTTATTTTGCTTTATCTGCATGTGCGCTTTTGTTTCATCTATTAAACCCTCTTTATCTCAACTCATGAGTTTTCTCCCGTTGACTCTTTAAATTCTCTTCCCACTGGGTGGAGTGAGCAACTCATGGGGCTGAGTTGCCAGCTGGGGTTAAATGACAACTTGGAAAGTGACAGAAAGAAGTCATTGATATAACACTTTAGTGTTCTTGCCAGACATGCAGTACAACCTGATTTCCTTCCAGAGAATGGTGGTTTTTTGTTGTTTATTAGTAATGCTTTTATCTATAACTGATTTTTCCGTTTCCTATTTTCTATTCTACTTTCACCTTATTTCTCAGTTACCTTTCACCTTTGCTTCTTTTGTGTTTTTTTCCCTGCATGTTCAATGGGAAACTGGATTCCACTGGATATAAGAGAAAAATGTACAAGAGCCAAGAAAGAAATGCATCTCAAAGTAATCCCTGGACTTACTTTGTTGGTTTCTCTTCATTCCAGAGTGGCAGTCATTTACTGCTAGCCTAATAAAACAGCAATTTTGTGCAGTCCAGAGATTGCTAATTTATTTTATCCAAGGCCTTATGCAGACTATTTTCATTAATGGAATGAATGGACAAGGATACATATTTATGCTAATTTGCTTGTACTCTGTATATATGTAAAAGTAGAATTAAATTAATTTCTACTTGCAAATTCCATCCATAAGCATAAAATTTGAAATAAAAAATATTTAAGAAAATCAATGTATTCCATCTCTTTGCTGCTTTTTCTTTGTACAAGTATGAGGAAACCAGGTCTTCAGAACAACATGACCGAATCCATATTTCATTACCTAGACTGCATGATAGCTGTTTAAACTGTTATTGAAAAATATTGTTATACATAAAGTATACTGAAAAAAGAGAAAACATTTATTTAAAATCTAAACAATTTTTTTGCTGAGTGTAAGTGCTTCTAACATTTCACTGAAGGTGGCAAATAATTCAATGCTATTCTGTGAGAATCTGCAGGTTCTGTGAGTCATCTGATAACAAATCATGTACTTGTTTCAAATGACAGAATCAACACAGAATTCCTTTAATCTCCACTGAAGTGAGTTTTCTCCTTCAGGTTTTGTGAAACTGATAACCTGTTTAAGAAGGCAAATTTTTGGATTATATTCCTCTGTTAGGATTTGGATAGTGTCTGTGTTGCATAGTCTTTAACAGTTTTCCCTAAGGTGCAGAATCTGGGTCTTTTTAGTTTGTTTGTTTTTTTGTTTGGGGGTGGTTTTTGTTGTTTGATTGTTTTAGTTCTTAATAGCTTACTCTTTCCATCGATATTTTGTCTATATGTCAAATACAGAGAGGTATGTGATGCTTTACTAAATCAAAGTGAAGTATGAGCACTGGGGTAATTCATTAATCTTGTCAATTTAGGACATGCTTGTCCTTATTCTCCTGCCTGATGGCCTTACCATATCAGAAACTGTTAGCAGTCCACATATGTAGAGAAACACACATACACACATAAGCTTAAAATAAATTTCTAAAACTGCAAAAGGAAAAACAATGTTTTAAAGAGAAATGAAGGATTTAGCTTTTATTATTGTATTAAGAAGGAAAAATAATTTATTGTTAATTGCGAAACTTGCTAAAGCACAGGTGAAAGCCAACCAAAGAAAATTAATGCAATTATGCATTTTTTTAGCTTTATTAGTGAGTCACCCTCAAGGAAGCAATCTTGGTAACAAAATAAACACATCATCACGTGTGGTATAACAATATAGTATGCCTAAATATCAAATCAACTTCTAATGGGCAAACAAGTAATTATACACCTGCAGTATTTCCAAATGGTACAAGTCACTAAGCCATAGCTTTTGCATCTGCTGTCCCACAGATACCTGCAGTAAATTCACTAAAATTAGACTTTTTAAGGATGTCACTCTGAATTTAATGATTTTCACTCTTGGTGGAAGCAGAGCGTGCAGGTGAAAGCCCTTCACATGCATGGCACTAACATTTACAGAGGTACCTGAGGAACAACATCAGAGACCACATCTTACTGAAAACCTTTTTTTTTTATTATACAGGGTCCATTCTCAACATTACTATTTCTTCTGTTTGTCTCACAGTGCAAATTGGAGTAGTAAAGGTAAACCGGGAGAACACAACTGGAGTAATTAGAAAACTGAGATTTACACTTCTACTTGTGATGGAGTAATACTACATCAGAAACATCCCCTGGGTTTCTTTATTTTTTGTTTTATTACTGACCACTGAGATCTGCTGATTTGTATCTTGGCAATAATACATATTAATTTATAATGAGGTCCTAAATGAAATGTTGCTGTGAAGAGGTGAAATATATATTTATTTTCATGATTTATTAATGCACATGTAGAACTGAAAATTATTGCTTGTAACATCTGTCTTTCTTTTTCCACAAAAGATTTCTAGAAGTATTTTGCGTTCAATGTTCCTTAATTCCCTCTTACACAATAATGGATCTCAGCCAGAATTCACAATGATTAGTTTTTTCTGTTTCATGTCTAATTTTATTTTTCTCAGTCTAAACAAGCTTATTGCTAAGTAAAGATTTCAGCTGGAACAGTCTGATTTCCAAGTAGAAGCTGGACAAACATTAGATATCTTCAAGTTAAGCATGCAATCCAAAATACATGCTTAGGCTTCCTCTATAATCTTCTATAAATTCCTTCACAATTCCGTTCTAAATTCTAGTATGCATAAAGAAGAAGAATAATACAAACCCGTGCAACCAATCATACAAATTGTTCTTGCATGAGCAGAGCTGTTCAAGGCTGACAGCAAAGATGTCAATGTGGCTCATTACATTGCAAACTAGGAAAATAAGAAGGTGAGTATAAGTACCAAACACATGACCAGATAATGGTGGCCATAATCCTTAATCAGAGCTAGGAGAAAGAAGAGATCATCCTTAAGGAAAGCAGACTGAATTTTCTGGGAAATGCCTTTTTCCTTCTCTGAAAAGCAGGAAGCTTTCAGTTTCCTGGTTTTAACTCTGTATCAACAAAATTATCGAATGTCACATGAAATTTACCTTAAGTGCTTCCTAATGTCTTCTAAGGGAGTGAAATTAATAATAATGGGTTTTTTGGTTTGGTTTTTTTTTTATTTTTTTAGTTCTTAATAGCCTATTATTTCTATAGAAATTTTGTCTATATGTTAAACATAGAGAGGTATGCGATGCTTTACTAAATCAAAGTGAAGCGTGAGTGCTGAGTTAATTCATTAATCTTGTCAAGTTAGGACATGCTTGTCCATGAATGTGTCACCTAATTCTCCTGTCTGAGGGCCTTACCATGTCAGAAACTGTAAACAGTCCATACACGTAGAGAAACACACATACTTTACCTAGTAAATAACTTTATTTGCTGTCCATTGAAATGATGAATAAAATAGTTATTTCAATCAAATTGTCTCAGAACATAATATTTTATTTATTCCATAAATATTGTCACCAAAATTTTCAGTGTAAGGGGTAAGCTTCAATTAATTTCATTTATCCACTCTTTTACATACAAATCAGTAAAGTAAAGCACAGAAATTGTGCTAGACAGTCACAAAACACCTTGCGAACAGGCTGAGCAATCAAAAATCTTAAGGAAGGCCAAACTCTTTAATTCTAGGCCAAGGTGTTATACTTTATAATTTCCTTATTATTTAATACTATTCTACCCCTACACAGTATTGCTCCCTCTTTTTTTATTTCAAGTCTTGATATTGGTATTTTACAATGCATTAAAAATACTGAGTTTAGGTGGGAAAAAATGATTCACCAACAAATTGAGTGGTCTCCTCTTATTTTCGTTTTTCTAGTTAAAAAATATATATATATATTTCAAATGTTGAAAATGAAAAACAGTTAGCAGCCCTAGGCATGCATATTTATTGAAGCTTTAGAGCTCTGATTCTATTAGTAAAGGACCCATTTTCATTGAGGCAAAACACCCATAGAGATCAGTGGCAGCCTTTTGTGCTCAATCAGTTCATTGTTTCCTGTGCTTATTCAGTTGGGCCGTGATCCGGCAATTGGATCAATCGTGTCCACATGGGCTGAACAGCAGGATCAAAGCCCAGGCATTTTGTCCCTGTTTTGTATGAATTCATAGAGCAACAGGAAAAAGAGAGATGCTCTTTCAGAAAACAAACAAACAAATAAAGTTTGGATTCTAGGTCAGGCAGGGAGCTGTAAATTTTTCTTAATTTGTCTTTTGAAATTTGTTACATTTCAGACATGAATCCAAGTTATTATGGCATAGAAGAATGAAGTTGATGAATCACACATTTCTCAAACATTGATCAATACAAACAAAAATTTTCAATTGTTGTTCCAGACAGGGTCACATATATAAACTCTAAAAACAGTAGAAGAAACATAAACAGAAACATTTTAAGCAAGTTAGTGGATAAGAGATTCAGGATAAGCAGCTATAAGACTGCCAGTCCTTGGCTGTTCCTGAAGAAGACAACTTGATTTGAAGAGAAACAAGTAAAGGTTTAATTACCTCAATAATAGTGAAATAATATAGTCATACTTTAATGTAAAACCCTAATGGACAAAGTCTGGTACATTTTTTTATATGTTTGTGTGCGCTACAAAATCAGACTTTATTGAAAATGGATAAATAATGCTCAGCACTTTTAATGCACTTTGCAATACAGAATTGAAACAGTGTAGGGAAAACAGGAAAATATACACTCGCTACAGTGGGATAAATAATGTTTTTTATCAAAAAAACCCAAAACCCATAATTTATCAGCTACTTAAGACATATTTTTCAACCTAAATTTTAGCCACCAAATTCAGGCAAATTGTAAGCACAGTTGATTAAATTATTTTAAACTGCCCATGGAGAGAATTAGATGTCCCAAAGAGTATTTCAGTTTCTTTGAAGTCTGACATGATATGTTCATATTCTATAGAAGAAATCCAGGTAACTGACTAAATTTCTAGGTTATGTGACTTGTGTATCTAATAGTTAACTCAGATTAGTCTGGATGAAGACTTCAGAATTAAAAATTTTCCAGAGTAGATATATATTGTCTTGTTTAGGATGTGGCAAAAGTATCAGAAAGTAGGGGATCGCCAGAACTGAGATAAGATGGTGTTTTAATGTATCTAAAAGCAATAATACTGAGAAAACACAACATTTTTATTTCAAGATTTTGAAAGTGAAACATTAATGTTTACATTAAATCAAAATTCTAGATTTCAAATCAAACAAAAAATCATTTAAATTTTTTCTATTTTTTTTTTTGCAACTAAAAAAAAAAAATTCAAAAATACATTTTTTTTTTTCCAAAAGTACTTGAGAAGCTGAGAATTCATTTTTCATTTGCTTTTTTTTATTGCCAGCCTCTGGAAGGAAACACTTCTGTAACAATTTAGTTAAACTTTTGATGGTGTTAGAATAAGGAGTAACTTTTATAGGACTACTTGGTAGCTTTAGAAGAAATGAAAGAGCTCTTTTTTTCCCCCATCCTACTCATCTATACAGTGTCACAGAGTCACAGAATATTCTGAGTTGGAAGAAAACCACAGGAATCATCAGGTCCAATTCTTAAATGAATGACCCATAGAGGAGTCAAGCCCACAGCCGTGCTGCTATTATCGACATGCTTTCTGAGTTAACTATATTAAAATAAAGATTAATACTAATAAAGAATATTATTTTTCCCTGTAAAAACCATGGTCTTCTTTATTAATATTAGTATATGAATAGATGTGAAAGATAGGTGAGTACATTTACCCTAGGTGAGTGCATTTCAATGACTTACTTAAATGAGACAGAAATTAAACTGGGCTGTCCTCAACACTTCCCGTAATCTTTGAACTACTTGCAGTAAAGCTCAAATTACCAACAAAGGATAGACTTATCAGAAATAGTGTACATGTAGTAGTTTATCATCTCTAAAATTCTCATAAGAAGCTGGCAAGTAAAACTATAAATCTTTAGCATCTTGGATCTCCCTCTCACGCTGCCTTTGAGGTGTACACTTTGTGACTGTGTCTAAGATGTCACCAGTCAACAGCCCAACTTTCTCTTTTGCTTTGCCACCAAGCTGCCACCGTTTGCCACCATTTGATGTAATGTAGTTATTTTATGAGACATTACTTTTTCCATGGCTTCTTTAGGCATCATGGTAGAATCTCTCTAGTTTTTCAGGGGTTTTTTTGTTTGTTTGGTTTTTTTTTCCCCCAAAAGTTGCCAGTGTTTCTGGCTTAGTCTCACCTGAAAGCACGTTAACCATACTTTGGGAAAACACTCCTCCTGGGTGTTGATACAAAAGAGCTATTTAGGTGATTAATTGATGTGTTGAATTTTACAGATTACAAAAATTAATCATATGATCAGAGCATGAAGGTTTTTTTCATCAAAAGGGTATGCAGTCATCATTCAAAAGCTTAGGTGATTTAAGAAGATGCAGTAGCTACCTGAAGTAATATATTAAATCTTAGTTCAATGCCCAGTATTTAATCAGATTGTTCTGAAACTGTCAAGTAAATCTGCAAAAGAGTAATCTGTAGTCATTAGTTAGTCCAAGAAGTGCAGCTGACAATGCTAAATAATTATGTAGAAAGATTGACTCTCCATTGGTTTCCTGTATCTTACAGAATCAGTTATTTTGTAAAAAATAAGTGTAAAACAGAATCAGTCTGACACTATCTGCTTAGAGGGGTTGTGATATTGCCTAAAACCCTTGTCATTTCTAGCAATGGATTCTTGATCAGATCACCACTTTCTTTGAGTACCTTATACCCTCTTTGCCAATGTTTAAATTAGTGTACAACATAGTAAAGAGCTGAGTTGAATAAGACAAAATCCTTAGCTAAGTGATCAAAATCACATTGACATAAACATCAATGTTAGAGAAAAGAAAGAGCTACATCCTCAAGTTAGTGTTATCAAAAATCCAGCCTATGTGTTTAAAAAAATAATAATTTTTAGAGCTCACAATTTTAACTGTCTTTGTAAGATTTCCTAAAGAAATTATTGAAAGAATGTTTTCCAGATTTTTTTTCTTAAAATATACACTTGATTTTCAGGTATGCAGCAATATGCAAAATAACTTACCATTTTCATACAAGATTAATTTACCCCTTAAATATTTAGTTTGAAACTGGAATAACAGCTGCCCATGATAAATTTGAGTGGGATCCCTTTCATCAAACTTCAGTTTTTCAAATATTAAGAATTCTGTGCTGACTTTGAAGTCTCTGGAGAGAAAGGTATCCCCAAAGGCTGAATCACATATGGTAGAAATCTTTCACAGCAAAGGATGAATTGCACTTTTCAAGGTGCTAATTTCTCTTCATTGACTGTAATAGAAACTTAGTTGAGTACCTTGGAGCATGTACAGCTTCGGCTGTATTTTATACCGGCTAGATTGAAACAACTGATGTTGAATGATGTTATTTTCCATCCTTATACATAGTCTTAAAGCTCATCGTGCTCTGCAATTCTCACCGAAACCAAACACTGCACATTAGTTTTTGATTGCCCAGCTTTGTATTTAGGATTCTGTGGCAAAGGCCTGGCTTTGCAGCCATGCCTGATGTTCACATTGCTGTTGCTTTCCCTGCCCTCTGCTCCAAGGCAATTTGTTGGTTCCTTTCAGTCACAGGTTAGCATCCCTTGGCAGCTGCCTGCAGGAGATCTCGTGTGAGCCCTTCCTCATCCTTGGCAGGCAGGCAGGTTCCACAGAGCACAAAGGTGTCTGACTTTATCTGATACAGACTGATACAGTTCATATCCTGCAAAGTGGCAGGGGAATGACCCTGAGAGCTGAGGGACAAACTGGAGGCAAAAAATATCTGCAAGCAGTGCATCTATAGCCACCAATGCAAATTCCACTTCAGAAGATTTTTCTTAGCTTTATCTTTTCTTTTTTTTTTTAGATGGAAGAAAAATATTTTAAACTATTTACAGTAACAATTTAAAGTATCCTATTTGATTTTATAATATTTTTATAATTTGGGGAAAAAAATAAGAGTAAATAAATATCTTAACCATTTGTTTGATGAATTGGAGTAAAAATGGGAGAAAAGTGTCTTTTGCACTCTAAGGATTACAGCATTACTCTTTTTAAGTAGTTCTTTGTTCTTAATCAATATTCTACTGAAATAAAAAGGAACTTATTAAGAGAAATAATTGCCACAAACCTCCTAAAGCATTGAAAAGCAGATGATAGACTTTCTCATCATGAATGGTTATAACAATTACCCTTTGAGGTAGGATTTGAATGAGTCATATAAAAATTACTGCATCAACTTACACACACTGAAGCCTTTTCTTATATGTTTTGACCTAATTTAAAATTAGAATTTCAATTGTGTCACAACCAGATACTAGAACATTTTGTTCTGTCTTTCATGAATATATGCAGTTATGAATACATATTCAGTAAAACATTACTATGGAAGAAGTAATTTTTATATCAAAACTACTGCTTTCATTATGAAGAACTTATATGAAAGGTTGTACTATTGTACATGAATAATCTGTCTTTGAAGAAAGAGCAGGGGAGGTTTTCAGCAGCTCAGGATGTTATAGTTTTCAAAGCCTGTAATATATTTACTATGACACTTCCATTTCTGAAAAGTTTTTCATGTTAGTGAGGACATTCATAAGCAAATGTGTTTGGAAAAGTGGGTTATACATGTCATAGTGGGCTTTCAACTTAAGCCGTCTTGAATAATATTAATTAAGCATGAACATTAATTGTATTATGTCACAAAAATATCATGGCAAAGAAAAGAGTCAGCACGCTTTGGTTTTGGCATCTGTAGTCCCATTTCTAAAGCCTATGAATTATTTTATTAGATGTTTATAACACATTTTAATTGAATTCTTATTTTATTATAATTTTCTAATTTTCCCATGAAGAATTTATATTTTTATGAGTATCTGAATTTTAATATTTTGGAAAAGAAGGGTCAGCAATCTGAATCTATTTTTAGAGTCCCAAGACCATTGTTTTTGAATGTGTTAGTTATTTAATGACAATAGAGGACAAGATGCTGAATCTTCAAAGGAATACATTTTGCTCCCAGACGATCTGTCTGCAACTTTTTCTCTGAAATGAAACATAGTTTTCACACATTCTCTCTCTCTGATATCCTCTGACTCCTATCATGCACATCTTCTCAGAGAAGAGCTCAGTGCCTGTGTCCACAATCTGCAGTTACCATGAGAATCTGTCACCACCAGCAGACAGAGATCATTTATGCTATATTGTGCCTAGGGTAAGCAATTATTTTAAATTAAGTGTCTGTTCATTTCACACTTTATGTCTATCTTTGTAAAACCATGAAGCTTAGTACCACAGAAGAACTAGCAAAAAAAAACCAGGAGAACACACCTGCAAGAGCCAAAGAGATTTGTCTAAGACTTCTTTAGCATTTATCACAGAAAATTTAAATACAATAAAAAATTAAATACTTTTTATTCTGCATACTTGACTTTGAGAAGCAGTTGGAAACCTGCAAGTCTTTTTCCTCTAAAACTTATTATACACACAGAGAGTAGGGAACTGTGATGAGATTAATCAGTTTTCAAGAGCAGATACAATGGACTCCTGCTATATATCAAGCATGGTATTTTTGTTGCTGTATTGTAGGCATTATTTCAAAAAGCTGTCAGATGGCAGGAAGGACAAAAGTATGCAGTGGCATCCCAAGGTCAGGTTAGCAGCTGGAGGTTAGCCCACAAATGTAGTAAGAGAACTTAGAGGGTGCAGTTTCCTTCCAGCTGTGGCGTGTACCCTGCTCCGGTGTGCTGCGCTGCAGGGCTGCTGCTGGCATGTTCACCCTGCACACCTAAGGAGGAATGAGGGAGACTCACAGAGAACAGGAGTCTGTACAGCTCTGGTGGTTCCTGCTGTAAAAGCCTTTCTGCCTTGAGTAGACATGGAAAGGGATTTGCTGTTTTTTAAACTTCAGTGAAAGAAAACAGGTGCAAATGCAGAGTGGGTGTATGCAAAAGATGAACAGAAAGATCAGCAGCTTTGACATAGGGTTAGTCAGAAACTAATAGTGGAAAACAACTTTATGCTGAAGAAAGTTAAAACTGACCAAATTTTTTTTATATTCCTGTGATGCAATGAATTATATAGTTCCATCTGTAGAATTTGGACTATATGCATAATAGCTACCTACAACCACAGTTACAATTTAATCCATTTAAACGAAAATTCAGAATGTCATTACAATACATTAGGCTTTCAGTTTTATCCCAAGTGGACTTTGTGGAATTCAGACTGCCTTTCTGGATTCACACTGAATATAAGAATATTTTTACGTTTTACTGTGAGCTACAATTTTCTGTCGTTGCATCATTCCTAATTTACTCTGCCTAGGCTAATTCCTGATTGCATTCTAGCGTTAGACTCCTCTATGAAGAATTCTGTGCAAGGAAGAATGTTAAAATTAGGGTTCAAACATGAAAATAGAGTTTCAGATTGCCTTTAAAAACAAAGGTGATGTTTCGTAAGGTGCAGTTTATCTTGAGCCTCAGACCTCATTGATCTTTAGGGTCTTTTTCTTTATACTCTTGGAAAGTGTGAGCAGTTGCAGAAAGGTGCAGGGGTATGTTCTTTACATCTCCATTTGTAACTTCATCTATGTTTTCCAAAAGTAAGGCATGAGGTTTTCAATACCTTCTCATTTTAAAAAAGATATATTGTTTGCAGTACCTCAACAACACCAATGAAAAAGACAAAATATGCAAAAAGACTAGGGGGGCTCATACTACTTAACAGTAGACATCTATGTTGTAAACATTCACATATGTAGATACTCCAGATTCCTCTTTGATTAAATACAAAGAAATTGCCATTTTCAGGGCAACAATGACTGATGTATTTTAGATATCAGCTTTAACGTAAAATCAAATGTTGTGTAAAGCTATTCAGCATTCTCTTTCTTCTTTTTCTTTTCTTTTCTTTTCTTTTCTTTTCTTTTCTTTTCTTTTCTTTTCTTTTCTTTTCTTTTCTTTTCTTTTCTTTTCTTTTCTTTTCTTTTCTTTTCTTTTCTTTTCTTTTCTTTTCTTTTCTTTTCTCTTCTTTTTTTTTTCTTTTCTCTTCTTTTCTTTTCTCTTCTTTTCTTTTCTTTTCTTTTCTTTTCTTTTCTTTTCTTTTCTTTTCTTTTCTTTTCTTTTCTTTTCTTTTCTTTTCTTTTCTTTTCTTTTCTTTTCTCTTCTTTTTTTTTCTTTTTTCTTCTTCTTGTCTTTTCTTTTTCTTCTATTGTTTAACAGCCATCAACATTTAGTCAAATAACCCCCATTAATTTTGGTTTGAGCGACGTTATGAAGATTGGCCATGTCTACAGCAATGTCAAAAAGAATATCTAGTATAAAATATGTACCTCAGCAGTGCTTTTCTATTCAGATCACCAGTCTATTGCTACTGCAGGTCCTAGAACAATTTTCTGCTGTTAAAACGTTCCCTGAAAATATGTAAACTTGGGTGGCCCCAGAGCTACCAAGGGTACAAGGACTGTGATATTCAGGCTGTAGGTGGCATGCACGGGACAAGAGACTGAAAGATATCCTTTACAAAGGTTAGGGATCATCAGTTTTCTGGGTTTTTTTACTGTTTCATTATGAGGAATAAAATTTTAGTATCCTCCCATGGGACATTTGAAAATTCATTTCCTCATATTTTCCCAAATTTTTGAAAGTTTCTAAACGGCATCTAGTCACAAGTTAGCTTGTAAGATTCAGTTGCTGGATATTTTTTCAAGGGTCTTAAAAGGGCTCAGGAATTTATACAAGGTTGTTTTGCAAGAAACTATAAACCTGAAGAAGATTTATAGAATGCCAGTGTTATTAACTGCAAATTCATAATACTTTTTTCCTGAAATTTTAGAAATAAACTTCCTCTGTGAAGTAAAATTAATTTTCCTGGCTTAAATTTTTGAAAATTACAATTATTTTATGCAGAATCTCCTGCATGTTGTATATTGTGGTGCTATTGTGAAATTGCTAAACTCAGTGTTGAAATTCCAAAGATTATTACAATTCTGAAGTATAATACAATTAGCAGAGATGATGTTTTTTGATATAATTTGCAAAATTAAATTTCCTGGGCTACCAGTAAGTGGTTTCATGAAATCATGCATTATGATTCTTCCTCATCAGCTGCAGTGTTAGTGCCCAGTAGACTTTACAGTTTTTCTTTCACCATCAACATCTTTAGGGATAAGGTTTGCTCACGATTTCCTTCTTTCCTTTCATTTTTCAGAATTATTTCATGTGGTTTGTTTGCATTTTCAAATGTTCTGAATACAGGTAAGTTTTTATTCTCCTAGACCATTGAATAGATCTACTGCTATCCAATTCTGCTAAAAATTGAGGAACTAATCCATGTTCATGATCAGTTTATCTTCCATAAAGAACTTCTCTTTCTGGTTTTCATTAGGTTTGGAAGTTTGTAGTCATTCCAAAGCTTTTATCAAAGATAAAAGTAAATGACTTTTAGGAATATTCTTTCAGTTATAGTGTCTACCTTAAAAAGAGGATACATGCTATGCATGAATAACTTGGATACTACAGTGTTCCTTATCCATAACTAGGGCCTAATTCTCATCTAATTGGACTAAATTAAAGTGTTCATTATATACTGAGTTTATTAGTTCAGAAGAAAATAGTTTATGTGGAAACTGTAATACAAGCATTCAGATCTTGGTCCTAGGCTTAAAGAAAGATATGGCAAACTTCCTATTGACTCTAATGGTCCATGACCTGAGACTGGAAGAATGTTGGTTGCAGAAGATTTTTATTAATGGTGTAAGACTTTGACACAGACTGACAGGCTTAAACTTGTGTAAATGTGTTTTCATCCCAAGCACTACCTTATGAATATTTCATATTGTCATCACTGTAGTCCCCACGATGTTTCTCACTGTCATTGTTACAGTAGGGCACCTATTCATGTAAAAAACCTATACAGAATAGAAGATTAGAAAAAACCAATGGGAAAGCAGTGACATTTTCTCAGACACTACTGAGATCAAAGATCAATGTCTCATCCCTTTAATTTAATTTTGATAGCATATTCAACATCTGTTATGAATTCTGCATCATCTGTGCTACAGGAAGTAGAAAATAAAACTATGTACATTTTAGAGACTTGCACTTCTTTAATTGTTAACTGCAAATGCTTTGCAGTGGCTATGTCTTCACAGTAGTACAGCTTGTAATTGCTTGTAAACTACACCAGGGCCAAAGTCTTCTGATTGTCACCATGCTGTCACTCAGAGGTAAAGACAAGAATGATTTCTGTCCAATTAGCGTGGAAATGCATGCCTCTTTTAGCAGCAAAAATTCAGATACACTTGGATGAGAAGGAACTTCTATTTCTATGACTGTGTTGATGGAAAGCAACAGCTGAATTCCAGCCTAGTTGCAGGAAGACCTTATCAACCTACTGTCTGAGGCTGATGAATTTTTCAATTCAATTCTGCAAGTCGGCTAATAATAGACACTAGAGCTTTTATCTTATTTATTTATTTGATCTTGCCTGCTTTAACTGGATAATTGTTGATTGCTAACTTTATTTGGCTTTTTCAATTAGCTTAATTTTTAGAAAATGTTCAGACTCTGGGCTGGATTGTGTCTATTACTGTTCTATAAAATGGGAGTGATTCAACAGAAATCAATATTGCTTACTGCACTCTCCTTTAAGGGCTGGATCCTGTTCCCATGAGCTTTTATAGGAAATGGTTTAGGCTCATAGTTACAGCTTTAAAAATATACAAAGAAGATAAAAAATCACCTGAAAAAAATATTAATTTTGGTCAGCTTTCTACTACAGCAGAGACATACTTGACAATTCTCAACATTAATGAATTATATATACCAAAAATTTTAAAGGAAAAAAAAATTGGAAAAAAAAACAGGATTTCAGCCATTTTGCCAAATAAAAGGACAGAAAAAAAAAACAAAACAGTGAAATGGGAGGGAGAGAAAGAGATTTTGGCTGTCCTTGGTTTCTTAAATTAGGAACTTTGTACTCAGCTGGACTGGAAATCATTTTTGCTGGTAATGTTTTTTTTGTCTGGCTAGGAAATGGGTTAAGAATCTCTCTCCCTGGCAACTTCTTTCTTTTTTGGGTAGCTAGCTTAAAGAAACACCCTTGTTTATTTTGGCTGTCTGATTTTGCCTGCTGTAGACAGAAGAATCAGAAAAAGAGGGCTGTAACAGCACATCTGCAAGTGGATGATCAATCACAGTCACATACTGCAAACAGAAATAATGTTTAAAAGTGTTAGCAATGATCTGGTGATATTGTAGGTCTGTTTTTCTTTCAGAATATACATGTCCAATATATCACAGATGAGAAGCTTTACTTTCTTAGCCAATGTAAAATTATTTCTGTGCATTAGCACTAATAAACTTTGATTTGTAGATGCCTATATTATCTTCAAAAGAAGGGAACAAGCATCTTTCATTACTTTCCTCAGCATCTTCCCTCCCCCAAACCTTGAACTGTGTATTGATGTTCTTGACAACACAAAAAATAAAATTCTGCATTAAACTGGGAAGAACGATCCAGAATAATTAAAAGAAAGCTGCATCCTTTCATTTCCACACAGCCTCTGGAAAAATCATGCTGCGAGAAGAATTTCTAACCATAGAGAACTGTGAATTGCATATGATAAATAACTGTGTAATCTTCTCCAACTCCTCCCTTAGAGGGGTTGAAAGGAGGAAAAAATCCAATCTTTTGGTTCAATTATTGATAGTAGGAGGGAGGGATGAAGTAACATTTTCTTATCTATCCCTTCAGTGCCATGAAAAGCACTGAATGAAAGTTGCCTGCAAACAGATGTCTTTATGTTTTGAGAGAGTGCAATTATTCGGGGAGAGGGCATTGCTAGAATGAAGAAATTAAAAGCCACAGGCATTTTCTTTGCGTAGTTACTGTTGAGATTGGCAGAAGTGCTCTGCAAAATTCCCACAGTGCACCTGTAAATTCCCCCAAGGCACTTTTGAAACCTTAGGGGATGGACAGCCAGGGACAACACATGGGCACAGTCAGGGCCTATGTGCGTGTGAGATGGTTTTTCAAGCATACCTCAAGGTCAAAGAATCCACGGGAAAAACATCCCACAAAAGTCCCTGTGGGTTCACAGGACTGTGATCCCTGCTGACTCTGTGGGTGTCCGGACCCAACCCCCCAACATTCCTCAGCACATTATGCAGTGGAAACTGTGGCTCGAGCCTGCAGATCATTCTGCCTGATTTTTGGCCATCCCATGACTTTTTTCCATGGGAGGATGCTAACTGAGCCAAAGCGTTTAACTGAATCTGGCAATTCTCAGCCATTTGCTGGCAGCCACCAATTTGGTGAACTGACATAATTTGTGACACTCTCAATGTGGGAAACTAACTGGAGACATTTTTATTTTAAAAAGAATTAGCTCAGCTCCCGTGAAGAAAAAAAATTAAGAAAAAAAAAGGGTTTTTTTCCAGGACTAATTATTTCTTGTGCTGAAATGATGACACAGGGAGTATAAAACTGTGGGATGAAGTGGAAAACCACTGCTCCTAAACACAACAAACCATGACTGCCTACACCCGTTAAAAATTCTAGGAAACAGGGACAAACTCCACAGTTTAAACTGTAACCTTAGCAATGCGCTGTGCTGTCAATAAGAGGTAATGCACAGCTACCTAAGGAAAAAAAATTCTTCCAGTCTTTCCTGCACTTCTTTTTCTTGGGAAAAGAAATACTACTTTTTGCTTAACCTGCCCTCCCTTCTTCAGCTGTTCTCTAAAGTGATTTCTTCTTTGTCATGCTTACATGAATGTTGCACAACGTAGTGTCAGCTCCAGCTGCCAGACTAGGCATGGAACTGGAACTATCATTTGGGTTTTCTCCAAATTTAATGGCTTGCCCTTGCAAGCCTGCTTTCCGTTCCTCCTGTTCTTGTGGAAAAGAGCCCTTGCTCAGTAAAAACTGGCATCATTAAAGCTAATAATGAAACACAGCTCTTGAAGGCGTGCAACACCCAGGGAAGGCAAACCATGGTGGAATAAAAATCACAAAGCAGCTTAGAGTTTACTCTCAACAGAAATGCTTCAGCTGGCAGTAGCCAAAAGTCAAAGTGGTTCCTGAATGCTGGGCTTGTGTTTCCACCTCTCCTCCTCTTGCAATAGCTCTGAGCAGATTTAACAGAACTTTACTGAATCAGCCTCAATCACTTAAACTGATTTTGAACCTTTTTTTTTTTTTGGTCTCTGTGAAATTAATTTCACCACGTTAAAAAGTATTAGGTGTTCATCTTTTGTAAGAAATTAAAATAGGTCGTGGTGTGGGATGTTATTTTTTTCCTTTCCATTTAAACAAGAGAAACATGTGAAAAATACAGCCTAGGTTTTAACATAAGTAGATTCAGGAGTCCAGAGAATTTAAGCAAAGCAAAATGAGCCTTGCTGTGCTTTCTGTTTAGCTATGTGCTACAGCTGAATGTTTGATATAAGGGCAGTGTATTATACATTAAAAAAAAATAAATGAAAAGGTTATTGGCCAAATCTCCTACCATTTGTATACCATAGAAACTTACCAAAATCCTGAATAAAATTATACACCCTCAACAAGTAAAAGTAACACTTCTGAATTAAAAACATATTTCTTCACATGGGCACTAATGTAAAATGGAAGATTTGACACAAACTAAATAAATACAGAACTTAGAAAACTATTGTAACTTGATTATGTCCAGTCTTCCCAGAATGTCAGCTTCTCGATAAATACAAAATCAATAAATTGGAGTACAAGCTAAATAAGGAATCTAAATATGTCAGTAACAATGGTGTTCAAGACCAGGTTGGGTGGAGCTCTGAGCTGTCTAATCTAGTGAAAGGTGTCTCTTCCCATGGCAGGGAGGGTGGAACTAAATGACCTTTAAGGTCACTTCCAACCCAAGCCATTCTATGACAATTCTCTGTGGTTTTTGCTCCTCTTATTCTTCTCTTTTATGCTGTGTACTCTTACAGGTTTAACAGTCTTTTTTCATTTTTCAGTGATTCGAGTTTTCAACCACTGAAAATGTTTAATCAGGCAAATTTTAATCTCAAAAAAGATATTAAGCCAGAGAAATTATATTATATTTAACAATTAATTATTTTTCCTGATGATAAAGAATATTTTAATAACCATCTAGGGTGTCAAATGGAGCTATAGATACATGCCACATGAATACCAACAACAAAGTAATCACTGAAATTTTAGATTTTGTTTCCTTTCGGTTGAAAAATATTTATTAATACAATATGCTCTCAAGATTTGGTAATTGGATTAACCTCTTATACCATATTGGCTGCTGGCTGCTTGAGTGATTTGAGTACTCGTCTTCTTTATTAAGTTAAAGTTACACTGTAAAAAACTAGATTCATTTTTTGTACATTTCTGAATACATAATTGATGAGTTCTAATTTTCACCATGTCCCTTATTCTCTAGAGCTATTTCTCTGTGAGACTATTTTCCTTCATTCTTAATGAGAAACTGTCCCGTACTTTAGTGGTCACTAACAAATGAAAAATAAATCTGAAGTGTGATTGCTTTGCTAAAAAGAGTAAGGGGAATCTTATGCAACAATCTCTACTGCTTGTCTTCATACACTATCTAAGTCTCTCTGCACTTAGTTATGTCTCTAAAATCCATAAATTTTGTCACCACAATTTCTCCAGGATTCTTCTCTATATATAAGTCTGAGTGGTGTGAAGTGAAATTATACGTTAAGTAAATTTTCTTTTAGTATACTTCAGGTTGAGGTGATTGATCTCATTTTCTACATCAATCCCCTGGGGTAATTTGTCTCTCTAAATCCTGTTCACAGTCTGTCCTATTAGTAAGACTGCTTTGCCAGAAATTTTTTCTGAAATATGTGTATAGATGGATTGTATATGTTTTGTCCATTATTTAACCAACATATTTATGGAGGTTAATTTTCTGATTAAGAAAACTTGCTTAGTGTGTTGAAGAACATAGTGACTCATTTGTGTATTTTATTGGACACAGTGACCCAGTAAAATTTTGGATTTCAAAATAAGATTGAAGTATTTCTATGTTTTCACAATTTTTTTAATGCAATCATAATTTTAATTAGACTTAATATCTTCTGTGTTTATGAAATTCACTCTGCTTCTGGGTATAAAAACAATATAAATTTTCTCACCATTACAGGGGAACCTCAGAAGCACGGAACTTATTCTAGGCTTTGGACATGTAATTTCTGCTGCAGGTAAAAAATGTGGGAAGTTGCTTGGAAGATAATAGACATCCTTCCTTCCTTCCTTCTTGACATCCAGGGGCTGGGAAACATTGAAAGTCACGAGCAATGTTGCTGATGGGAAAGATAACTCTGTGAAATATCAGCCAATGGCTTACAATCCCTTGTTTAGTTGCAGCGGTGTTACTTAACTCGATGCCGCAGAGCTTTTAGCAGGTGAAGTAAGCAGTCTGACCAGAGCAACTCCAATGTTATTAGCACATTTTGTTCCTGCCTGGAATTAACCCTGACCAAAATAATTGTCATAATCTCAGTCATTTTTTTCATCATTTAGAGGTTAGTCTTTGTTTAAGTAGTACACGTCTATGTATACATTCAAATAGATGCATTATTTGATCTGAACTTTCTTGGTTTTCCCAAGACATAATATTCAAAGGTAACAGTTTGTATTAAGGACCCAGTATAGATAATTTGATTTAGCATTACCTCTAGAGAGCAGTTGAGTTTAGTTAGTAGCAAACCCATAGATTCAGATAATCAAGGCATATATAGGTCAAAATACTCACCAAGAAACAATAAAAGCATGTCACTTCTGTTAGGTGATCTTTTAAAAGATGTCTTGTTGTCATTTCAGGCCTGGATCTTCTGATTTTCAATGGAATTGTTCCATTTTATCTGAGATGTAAAATTCTTTGAAATGGAAATCCTAAATCATTACCTCTTGACAGCTTCAAAGGATTGATAGCCCACTTTGAATCTCTTTGAAGTACTTACTTCAAATTAAAAAACAAGTTACCCTGAAAGAAGACAATTATACCTTGAGCAATAGACATTCTTTCTGAAAGGTTTCCTGGTCCATGAGCATCTTTGAAGTTTTTATTATTCACCAATTGTACCTCAGAGTTTAACCAGCAATAAACACTCCCTTTTAATACAGAGATGCAGTTTGACATTTTAATAGTCAGAGAGGAATTACAATTAGTTTTAGTTGTTATATACAACGTTGTTCCAAATACCCAGATGCATTTGAGGAAATCAGGTGTTACAAGAATAACAACAACAAAAAAAAATGTCTTCTAACTCAACTTCATCTCAGACTACAAATTACAGGATTAATTCAGCTAAAAAAAGTATAGTCCTTCCTTGCCCCCTTATTTTCCCAAGAAAATTAGCTGATTTTTTTGACTCCTTATTAACCTAATCAATAAAAAATTCCTGAAATTCGTAACCTTTAAGTCTATGTTGCTTAAATTAATGTTCAGGGGAAGATATTTCCAAAATTTATATATTAAAACTGCAGTAACAAAACCTCCAAATTAAAATTCTATATTCTTGACCTTTTTTGAAGAAAAATTATACATATGAAAGATTGTGATCAACTTAGATTTATGTATTGTTTTCTACTACTCTTCTCCTTTATGTCTTGATTATTTTTTTTCCCATTTTAGTCATAAAATTAAAGACTAGGGCTGAAATAAAGAAAATATAAAAAGGGCGTGTGACACTTTGCTTTAATCACCTCCTTAAATATCTGAATTGCCTGTAAAGTAAACAAAGGTCTTGAATTTAATAGATAACCTTTAAATAAATGAATAGCCCTTCTTATTTTAGGACTTTAACTTGGTTATAATTTTTACAAATTTTCATGATCCAGGCATTTAAGGGAGACTATACATCTAAGATGCAAGGAGGGTTAAAGTGGTGTTTCCTCCTTTTTCCCACTGTACCTGTGGAAACCCCAAATATAATAAATGATCTGTTCAGTGAAATCCCTGGTCATTCCTGACTGACATCTATTTTCAGAGTTTACTTGCCACACAAAATTTCACTTCAAGCAGACTTGGGTGGACTGAAGAACTGATAGTAAAGGAAGATCAGGCACAGTGCCACCTTCCCAGGCAAACTATAGGCTTGTTTCAAAGCATTGTTAATTCTATCTAGTTTGCAAGTGTATACATTTGGCAAGGTAGACTTCTGATTTTTGTGGCTGGCAAAAAAAACCAAAACAAGGGAACATCAGACACGGCATCAGGAGAATTCATGCCTCCTTAAGAGGAGGGAAGCAGCTGGCAAGCATCAAATATACTGTGATCTGGGCTTTACACAAGAAACATAATCTTGACAGTATATAAACTATCTTTACAACCCTCTCTCTAGCATTCCCTTTCAAGGGAAATTCTTAGAGAAGATGACTAAATAAAATCTGTTCAAGGAGGTGTTTCATACTTCATCCTCCTGTTTCATACTTCATGCTCCAAGGGGAACAGAAGAGAAAAAAATCTCACTAGTGTGATTCTTAATCCCACATATTTTGATATAATTAAGTGCAAGAGCGTTGAATTTTTTCATATTATGACACCACCGACCCTTCAGATCAAGATCAAAATGAGGTTCAGTGTATTAGTCCATTTTTACTAGTGTTCATAAAGTTGATCCATTTATTCAGATCCCTCCTGGTTTTTTAATTGGAAATTGATTTATTGAAATAAAACACAATTTCTCTAGCTCTTTCTCTAGCTCTAGTACTGTCTGGATAGAAAACATGCAAAACGTAAAACAATATTCTTTTTAGCATGCATGATAACAGAAATACTTTATTAAGTGAGCTGATGTTGAAATAATGATGTCCAAAACCTGATCTTTTATTCTTTCTACTAGTGACAATAATGAGTAACACATAATATCAGCCTAAAATGGATAGAATGAAATTACAAGCAAAGGAAACCCACAGCATCCCAAAAACATCACTTAGACATTGCTGACAAACTGAACAAGAGGCAGGGAATGAAGAAGTGCCTTCATCTTTCATTATTTCTTCTCTTCCATACACAAAAACAAGGCCAACAATGTGAATTCAAGCTTTGGATTGAATAAAATTGGCAAGCACACTAAGCATGTGAGTATGGTCTTTTTTTTCCCCTAATAGAACACCAGATCTGTGAGCTCTACAGACAGAAATACCAGATCCCCAATGTTATAAAAATACTTCTGAAAATCAAATATCTCTTTACAATATAATCCAGAGTATGGGGAGATGTCAAGAGTTATAACAGCAAAAATTTCAAGTCACTGGGACAAAAATCCCTGCTTATGTGTATGCAAGGGTCATTGACATCACTGTAGTTAAACCACGGTGAGCTGGTGAGGTTCTGTCCTGTGTTATGTGTCCAGTCAGATTTGCAAATAGGCACACCTATGGTTTCATCTGTTTCAGGTTTTCCCATTAGGGTGTAGATGAGGTCCTTTTAGTTTTCAAGTCAAAATTTGGAAGACCCATCAAACTAATAACATAGACAATAACTTATATCAGGAAACTCTTATCACCTGGAGAAATTGCAAGGTTTTGTGTGAAAATTTGTAGTGTGAGGTATGGGTGACTCTTGTAGTAAGTCTTTATTGCTGGAGGTTGTTCTTCTCATTCCACTGCTTTTTACATAGTTCATATCTTTCAGCAGCTCTGTCTGGATGTTTTTGAAACATGATCAAGTATTGTTTGAAGGCTCCAAATTGACATTTTACTTTAGTCACTTCCTTAAATATCTGAACTGCCTGTAAAGTAAACAAAATAAGAACAAGTATGTTTAAAAGAACAGTTTTGAAGCATTTTCACAACTCTAACTTGGCCCATAAAGAAGCCTTACCCATGAGTCACAGCCTTTCTTTTTCCTCATTGCTTCTTTCTGGTTTAGCTCAAATGTTCTATCTCAAATATTATATACAAAACATGTCCAGATGTCTTCCTAATATGCCACCAACACTACAAGCATGCAGATTAAAAATATTTCAGAAAATCACAGTGAGCAGATAATAGAGAGAACATAGCTCATTTTAGCTAATGTAGAACAGTTTTCCTTCATATATATTTAGTTCTTTATATCTGTCTTGCATGAAATAGCTCCTGAAAGTTATCTCATTGCCTTCAGGAGACACATTCCTAAACCAATACATATTACACTGCTGAAAGTTTTCCTAATATCCAACCTATACGTGTTTAATTAATTTTATCCTATTGCTATTATATACATCTCTCCACACTATACCTTCTCTTTTTGTACACATTTGGAAAATATATAGACTGCTTAGAACAAATCCTCACTGAAGCCATGCTGATTTAAACCAGATGAGTATCTGGCTCTTTATGTCTACTAAATAAATCACTTTAAGTCTTTCCTCACAGCTTAGTCTCTATAGATCCCTGACTGTTTCAATTTTTTTTTTTTTTTTTAGTTAAGAACAAGAGTAGAATGACAGTACTAGTGCAGACATGGTCAGTCTTTGGTAATATGGAATGCAGTGCTCCTCTCTCTCTAGTGATTTTCTTCCTCTGTAAACTTAATAGACCCGCTAATTATTTAGTTGCCATTTGCAACTTAATAGAACCTCTAATTATTTAGTTGCCATTTGCATATCCTGACCTCCTCCCTTATTAGAACTCAAAAGTAAATTTCTAAGTGTTCTTTCCTTCTGAATTTCTATTTCCTTTGAATACCTGGGGTTTGGAAAAATTATGCCTCATAGCTGCAATGCAAAAACCATTATTTGTTTCTGTACTCTCTTGCAATTATTTCTTAAGTAGGAAACGTCAATTCACAAACCAAATCAAAATTTACACAATAATTTGTGTGTGAAAGGTATAAAGTAGCCATGCTGAAACAGTAACAGAGATATGACTCTTGATGAATGAGGTTTAAACTTTGTATGCCTTAAAATTTTTCTTTGTTCTTAACACTTGGGGTGCACAGATTGCTCAGTTATATTCAGTTGTTACAGTGGAATTATGTCCAGATATGGTGCTGTGTACTCTTTTTCTCCCTGTGTACAAGAGCTGTGACTGCTATCCCAAATTTTTATAATTTCTTCTCTTTAAATTTTTCTGTGTTTTTCTTTCATCCCATTAAGCACTAATCTGTTGATTTCTAACAGACTTCATGACTCATTTTATGTAATATTATCTATTTGTTTTCTTCTAAATCAACATATAGTGTTCCTCATGCATAGTACATAGAGTACCTCTGACAATTTTTTTTGACAGTCCAGTTTAGCCTCATTCTGCATCTAGGATTTCTGGCCCTGTTCAGCTGACTCTTGTGGCCTTGAGATATTTGGCAAAGGCCTCAGGTACAACCTAACTCACTTAAGGCATAATATGATCTTAGCCAAAGCAGCCCTGACTGGCAAGGTCATGACAATAACTATTAGTGTAATCAGTCCTGAAAGACACTCATGAATCAAGACCTTGTTGTGTAATACCTGCTGGTTTTAACTGTGGCTATATATCCTGGGGAAAAAGAATGATGAAGGCTTGATCCCTGCAGTTAAAAATAACTCACAGGTAACATCTCTGGGGTACAGATATGTTCATATAAATCTCTCTGAATCTTCCAAAACTTTGGATGCTGCTCCAGGATCAGAGTTCTCAGCTTCTCAGAAATACAGACAAAATTGAATTTTGTGGAAATACTAGAGCAAGTACTAAAAGAGAGGGAAGACAATAGGATTGTGACAATTGATGCATAAATCAAGAGCCCTGATAGAAAGCTGAGAGGTGTCATTTTGGCTTCTAGGAAGTTGAAAGAAACCTAGGAAATTGCAAAAGGAGTTTCAAGGAAAAAGGTAGATGAATAATTTTGTAGCACTGAAGGATCTGGAAAAAAGATTCAAAGGTAATCATGTTATTGGGAACTGTCATTCTCCCCCACTTTAATATTGCCTCCTCTACTGCCTCTGCTTCATTTGGGAACAGGATTTTAACTTACACAGAGTTTTCTTTCCAAGACCAAATTTGTCCCTTGGAAATAGCCCATTATTCACCTTCCCTCCACTTTCTGCCTAACACAAGGAGACCAGATGTAGAAAGGAGTAGGATCTTCTCTAACTGAGCAGAAAAGAGAGGAAAAGAAAGCAACAGAAGTGGCAAATTCTTCTCCTGAGGTTGCAAGACCTGAAGAAAGAGGCTGAAGGCAGCTGCTACAACCTCCATATAGAGTTGTATCATCAAAAAACAGCCAGATTTCACGACTTCTCACATACATGATTAGCCCTTACAGAGGAAGAAATTGGATTTTTGGATCAGACATTACTTGAGTAGCCAATGGAAAAAAATGCTACCTATTCTATTATTGTCATGGTCTCTTATTCCTCCACAAAGAAATTGAAATTTAAACATAAAATCTTATAGAATCTTACTTTTTCCTATCTATTATGAAAATTGTCAAGTATTGTAACCTAGACCCTAGTATGATATGAAAACTATTTGACCTTAAGAAATGATGTATAAATGATGCAAGGATAAGTAGCCACAAAATAGATCACTGATCAGCAGAGAGCTGATTTGGAGTTATTTGATGTTAATCCGAGGGCACTTGCTTTTGCAATACCAGGTAACATTTATCTTGTAGTTCAGAAATATGCTATGATAACCATGTTTAAAGATGTAAGTTACTCAAATCCAGCTTGAAAATAGAAATTATGTACTAACATTGTTTAGCTTTTTTTTTTTTTTATGTGTCTCAGATTGTATTTACCCAGGATTGCCAGCTCTACTATGTTGTATTCATTTCTGCTTCAACAGTGTTAAATTTCCAGTTATAGTCACACTTTTTGCTGTTATATTCTTCTGGCATAATTGATGTCACTGTTGCAGTGTGTATGGAAAGAATCATATAGCTTTGTTTATGTTTCCCAGCTTGGTAGTCATAGTTATTTTAACTACAGGATAGGAACAATTCACAAAAGACTATCTTTTTTTTATTTTTTTTATTATTTTTTTTAGAAAACTTTACTGCATTGCTAACTTTTTAACTCTTACTCATGTTTGGATCGTTTTAATTGAGAAGTGACCAGCACAGTGACTGACAATACAGCTGAAGATAATTTAGCACATGAAAACTGCAGGATTTAAAAGGCAGTCCTCTGTTGACAAGTAACAGGACAAGTTCCTCCTGAAAACAAGAACTTTAACTTTACTGTGCAGGTGACTGCATTGAATCCAGCCCTGCTCCTGCAGGAAACTGTTCCAAGTCTTCCCTTCTCTTTTGCATTCTACTGGAGTGATCATTCCTGGTTTGCTTAGGTAATCTCCCTCTTTTTTATTATGTTTCCTCACAGTTTATTATTTTAAATAGCCTGATGATATTTTGGTTAAAAGACCAGTACTGTGTAAGACCATTCTTAGAATCAAAAATGGTCTTAGTTCCCTATCTCTGAGAAAGTATTTTGTCCATAGTATTTCTAAGTCACAGAGGTCATGCATAAAGTCTTGTCACAATGAGCTATTCAGTTAAAGCAAGATTATGAAGAACACTAACAAAAACAAAGCTTATCCCTCATCTGCAATGATCAGCTTCACTGAGTATGTTACAAGCTTCCTCATTTTCCATTCAGTAAGAGCTAATTATCACCAATCTACTGAGCTGGAAGTCGCCTTACATACTAAAGAGGCTGCTGATCCTCTGACTTGTAAACAGCTTTACTAATTTTCTAGCTTCATCACTTGTGAGGTTACAAAGATGCTCTGTGATGGCAGAATTTCTGGTATCATATATATATTGTTCAATTAATGGGAAAACATATATGAAAAATAAAATTTAAAAATGTAAATAACTTAGCAATATCTGCTTTGTGTTTTCTTACAGCCTGAGATCTTTACTTGCATAAACTTTCTTAGCAGAATCACAGGATGGGTAAAGTTGGAAGGCACAGCTGTGGGTTGTCAGGTCTAACCTCCCTGCTACAGCAGGGTCTTAGAGCCCATGGCACAGTATTGTACGCAGATAGTTCTTGAATATCTCCAGGGAGAGAATGACCTCTCTGGGCAATCTCTTCCAGTGCTCAGTCACCTGCACAGGAAAGAAGTTCTTCCTCTTACTCAGGAGGAACTTCCTGTGCATTGTCCTATTGCTTGGAACCACTGAGAAGAGCCTCTGTTCTTTTGACATCCTCACTTCAGATACTGATAGACATTGATGAGATCCCCTCTCCAACCTCTCTTCACAGGGCTGAACAAGCTCACCTCTGCCAGCCTTTCCTTTTAAGAGAGATGCTCCAGTCCCTTAATCATCTGTGTCACCCTCAACTGAATCCACTCCAGGAGCACCATGTTGTCTCTTTTTCACTGAAAAGTGCAGAACTGGGCACAGCACTCCAGATGTGCCTCACCACAGCTGAGTAGAGGGGCAGGATCACCTCCCTCAACCTGCTGGCAATGGTCTTCCCAAAGCACCCCAGAATTCCTTTGACCTTCATGGCCACAAGGGCACTGCCGGCTCATGGACAATTTGTCCACCAGGATCCCCAGGTGCTTCTCCACAGATCTGCTTCCCAGCAGGTCAGTCCCAGCCGGTCCTGGTCCATAGGTGAAGGAGTGTAGGGGGATGCCCCCAATGAGAGAGGGACAAACTAGCCTTTGTCCCCCAAAAAAGGAAGATGGCCCAGAAGTTTCTCCCAACGATCAGGTGAAAAGCCACCTTATAGGACCCCAGAGACTTCACTAAAACCTTGGGGTCACCTAATTGGATGAGAGCCAAAAGATCCCGCCTGGGCCATCAGGTAGAAAAAGAGAAGACAAAAGAACTGCGAGGCTTTTGTGAAGGTGTTTTACCAGGAGCAGACCTCTGTACCTGGATCGGATTTTCTGTTTATTGTTTTTCCTTTTATTAAACAGTTTTGTTTCCAACACTGCAGCAGAAGCCATCCTGCTCATTATTTGCCTCCAAAGGTAATAGCTGAGCTATCCTTTGTGCATTAAGTTTTCTTTTAAAGGCTCATAAAACCCTGGCCCGACGAAACAAAACTTAATACATAGGGTTATTCCTCCCTAGGTGCTGGACCCTGCATTGTCCTTTGCTGAGTTTCAGGCAGTTCTCAGCCCATGTCCCCAACCCTTCTGAAGGGTTCACAGAACTTTGGGGTGTTGGCCACTCCTCCAGCTTTGTGTCATCAGTGACCCTGCTGAGGAGACATCTGCCCCTTCATCCAAGTCATTGATTAATAAGTTAAACAGTATGGAACCTTAGAGGACACCACTAGTGACAGGTCTCCAACCAGACCATGCCATTGATTGCAACCCTTTGAGATCTGGTGTTCAGCCAGTTCTCTATCCACCAAAACAAATAATATACAAATTATACAAAAAATAATTGAAAAATATAGTATCAAGCAATGTGAATCTCATTTGCTGGTTTGGTTTAGGTTTTGGTTTGGTTTTCTTAATCTTGTGATTCAAAGAGAAATAATGAAATCTCTGAACCCATGATAATTTTTTCAATGTAGAAATTAACAGGTGGCAGAGCAAGAAAATTCTACCTGCTCAGAAACTTTACATTAGTCTCCTAACTATTTTTCTTACACATCTTTTGTTCTCATGTCTCCTATTGGTTTTGCAAATTTGAAGAACAGTTCTCTCAGTGTCCTCAGTGGCTGACAAAGCAAATAATTCATAAGAACATTTCCAAAACTTCCTGAAGGCCTGACAAAAGCAGCTTACAGTGGAAGCTCACTGGAAGATTTCTAACCAAGGTAAATAGAAAGTGAAAAGAGTATCTCTGTGTAAGTTTAACCAGGCAACAGATATCAAAGAATACATTCAATTAAAACAGAAAATAGTCTTTTAATTGTTAAATGTGTTTCAACTGAAACTAACAAGTAAAAATTCTAAAAAAAAAAAAAGCTACAAAATATTAGTGATTCAAGCCTTCTGCTTGATCTTATCTCAGAAAAAAAGTTACAATTAAACAATTTTATTATTCACTTTAATGGAGGACAGTGTAACTCTTTCTAAATCATGAAAAGATATTAGACGAGGAATGCAGATAACAGATAACATAAAATCACATAACATGAATTTAATAAAACCTAGAGATTAAGCTTACAATTAACTTTTGAAGAAATAATTTGTTAATTCTGGTCAGATCCTGTATATTTAATCCATTTTGCTCATTTAAGCAGTGCAATCACACTTCAGGTAAAAGTCAAAGGAGAATAAAACTACTTCAAACAAACTTTAGGCCTGCCCTTACTGTGAGGGGTGTATTGCTTCTTTTGACTGTCATGTTCCTTTTGTGACAAAGATTCTGAGTTCTTTTCCTGTGGGTGCCTCTGCTATTGCTGCTCCTTGGGGCCATGAAGTGTGTGACAGTCAAAGCCTTTTTCTCAGGGGGTACAAACAACCCAATTTCAGTGCTAAGGAGAGAGTGGAAGTCTGTTGGGAAAGGTCACTAAACACTTCCAAATGCTACCAGTTAATGCATTTGGTGGATTGTGCTGAGTATGGAATATAGAAGCAAATCCCATCTTAGTTCAATACTGCAGGCTCAGTGGTCACTAGGAAAGGCTTTTATAATAGTAAGCCAACAATAGTTTGGAGATTGTGAAGTCTGTTTTCTTTTTCAGCTCAAAATGAATGTGACATTTGTTCTGACTGTCAGCTCCCTGATGTTTTCAGTCTAAAGCACTGTTAGTATGTTTCTCTGAGTTTTTAATCTGCATTCATTATAACCTCCATCCTTATTATCAAAATCTTTATTTATATATATAATATATTAAATTCTGAATTATAAGCTGAACTTGATACTTCCTGCAATAATTGCATTTCATCAAAGGTCAAAGATTGACTGTCATCTAAATAAGACACTCCTGAGGATGCTGTTACAGTATGTTCTTCCGAATCATCTGTTTTTTCACTGAAACATTTCATGCATATTTTGAAACTCTGTGGCAAACCTGAATAGTTGTAGCAAATTTCCTATAATACCTCTGAATTTAACCTCTAGAATTTTGCTTTTTATGTTTGCTTTTGCAGTACTTAAGATATCTATCAGGTTTTCAATGATCAGAACCATAGATTAAAGTGTAAATGTTAGGGTTTGAGATTTATGCTTTGTTCTGTAAGACCAAAGCATTTTGATCTTGGTGTGTGAAGGTGTCAGTAAGCCAATTTGTGATGTTATTTCATTCTGCCTTTTCCCATAATGAATTGATTCACCTTATGGTCTTTTATGATGCCTGCATAACACCTAAATGGAGAGTTTCAGGGATCCAGGTTTGTTTATTTGAAAATAAATTATTAAAGTAATCTTTTTTAGAACAATGGACAACCTTTGGATCTCTGTTTTCAGTCTGGTTGAACTGCCATTTGAAAGGATCCTATCAACCATAAATCTAAATCCTCCCATGTACTGTAAAACCATGAAATGTCTGGGCTGTATCAATGCTTTTTCACATCATTAAGTCAATGGAAGTGCCAAACTGTAGAAATAAAGGAATTCAGCCTTGTCTGAAAAGGACAACGTAGCAAAAAAAAGAGAACTGTTATGCAGCTTAAATTCACGGTTAAAACATTATTTTACTTAGACTCTACAAACTATCACTTGATGGAAAACCTTGATGAAGTTAAATATTTGTACTGGCATCCTGCAGCACTTCAGACAGTGTGAAACTTCAAGAAAATGAGGCTGCTCTCAGTCTGGCATGTAGGCACATCAATGGTCTGACCACAGTCACATTTTTTTTAGGCATCATGAAGCATGAGAGCTTTAAGTTATATTTTAGAGATAAATAGTGATTGTGACATTTCCTACTATTTCCTACTCATCAAGAGGTAGCAAGAAGCAAAGTACAGTATCTTTTGTTTGGGAAAAAAATAGCTCTTGGTGAGTGAAGAAATGTCACAGTGAAAGAGAGGCCTGATTCTCAGCAGTAAGAGAGATGATATAAAATGTGAGGTTAGAGAAGAAAGATCTCAAAAGTGAACACAAAGATCTCAAAAGTGAAAACAAATTATCTTTGCAAAGTATGACGGGCAACAGAGAGTCAGAGGAATGTTGTGAAAAAGAATTTAGGGTTTTAAAGGAGGAATCTTTTGAAAAAAAGAGAAGTAAACTGACCTCAGAAGCCCCTAGTCCCCTCTGGGACCAATTTCAATTTCCTGTGATGTCACATGACATCTAGGTATTTGCCTAAAAAAATAAATAAAAATACAACAATGAGTTTTATCCATACTTGATTTTCAAGACTAGACTGGAAAAAAAGTCCTTCTTTGAACAAGATATTTAATATTGATAACATCATGAGATCAGAGTTAGCCTGAGATAAAGAGAAGGTTCAGGTAGTTATGGGTTCTTCCCAGGAGTCAGCCAGGAGGCATAAGCATCCCACTGAGATACTCACGGATCTCCCTTCCAAACCATGCCTTTAAGATCTGAAAGGTAAAACTTGGAAACTTTACTACCTTCAGGAGAATCTCAGTCTCAAATTTATCAAGGATTTTTTTAAAAAATCTTAGTATACTTCAGTGATCACCAGTGGACCATTGTATTTTTTTTGTAGTGAGGATGAATTCATGTTGTCTGGAAGGTAGATTTATTGCTTGTGAATGCTGTAGATCATAGACCAAAAAAACCCATCAAGCAATAGATACATTTTGCAGAGTAATTAACTATGGTCTTTAAAGCTATCAAAAACACATTTGTCCCATTTTTTCTAGAATATTAACAGTTTAATAACAAGCATTCTCCATTCCCACAAACTCTTAAGTCAATGACTTCAAAGTTAATTCCAGATTAGTGGGTTTGGTATACAGAAGGACTAAGCAAGAAAAACAGAACATAGCTTTCATTACTTCACTCAGGGACTGGGAAATAGACATGGCTGTTTACTAATAATATTGTATAACCTGTTGTCAGGTATTGCACAGTATAAACATTTGTACTACATAACTCGCCCTTACTCCAAATACTTAAATTTATATTGTTAAAGTGAAAGCAGGGTCTCATACAGGGGTTAAGCTTAAAACCAGTCAGGAAATGAACAACAAAGTGCAGTGCACATCTGTCAGAAACAACTGCAATACCTACGGGAGCTGCATCACACACAGAAACAAATTGCTGGAGTGGTGGGATGTAAGCAGTGAAACCTTCTTTCATTCAGATATAAATTCTTTCTCTCTTGATCCTATACCAAAGCAGCTCTAACTCTACACATTACCTTCCTTCTATCAGTCTAATAACGATTTCCATATGCTAATTGGCCAATTGCCTATTTGGTGGCTGAATTCTGACTACTTTTCCCTCAGTAATTTCAGCTGAATGCAGCTCCTTGGCCGCTCCACTAATTAGCATAGCATTTAAAGCATATGTCATTTTAGACTCTACCTGTCTTCAAAGTATGACTAAAAATGATCAGTTGGATCAAAACCTGTTAGGAGAACAGAGGGAATGGTACACAGACTGAAAGACATACAGACCTAAGAGTGCATTTCTGGGCACTAGCCCAAGGTAAGAGACAAGATGTACCAGGTCACCAGCACTTCAAGCAGCTCCTAAAAGAACAAAATTTCACGGTCATGCAGTTCTGTAGCACTCTTCTTACCACTATATTCCAATTTTATCACAGCATTTCTTGTGCTGCTTTTTGGGAAAATATAGTGTGATGTTATCATACTCTCACAAGTTTTAAAGCATTCACCTGGTACACTAATAGTTTTGTGCATGTGTGTTCATACTTTTTATATCTGCAGACCAAATGCCAGCCAAGTTATTTCCACCCATATCACAGGTTCTATGAGTAGGAAGGAATAATGTTTATTCCCTGAAGAGGGGAGTAAAAGTGAATTGGTTTTGACCCAATAATGTCAGTGATGCTGTTAGGATAGCTTAGAAGCCAAATAAGTTGTGCTAATGGAACGTAATTCTTCCACTAACTGACACATCCTATCACTGAAAGCATAAACCTTTCTATTGATTTTGTTTATGTGAATTTTGAGGGAAAATAAGAAAGCATAAGCAAAGATATTCTCTTGCTTCTCATAATGTCTAAATAATCATTAACCAGTATGTTTCAATCATTTACTTGTTATGATGGAAATGGAAGATCCATGGGACATAGAAACAGTACTAAAAGTTATAGGAATTGACTCTTTGCCACTTTTTTAGAAATTATCCCCAGGAAGAAGATTGAGATTTAGAGTTTATGTGTTTATGTTTTTAAGTAGAAGTTTTAATAGCTTTTTATATTGATGTTGACAGCTTTCTTTTTAGAAATGGGGATTTTTCAGTGTAATGCTTCTCATCACAAAATCCCAACACAGTGGGGAAACCAAACCAAACCAAAACATAATTTTATTTTTTTAATCTCCTAGTTTCAATTGAGCCTTCTCATAGACAGATATTTCAGACCAGGTTAGATTTTAAAAGCAAAAGTAGGCAGAACACACTTGAGCAGAATAGAGGCTCCTAGAATAATGAAAAGTCTTATAGTTAGGTTACTCCCATAGGAGCAAGGAGATTAAGCTTTTAAATTACTGCTCTGTGGGAGTCACTTCAAGCATTTGAATCTGATTGTTCTTTGTAGGTGAATGACGTAGTCACTGAACTATTGCTATGTTCTCTCTATCCCTTACTAAAGGAGATGTCCTTCTATGTGCATATGAATAAAGACATATTGCTAAGAAAGGTATATTTCCATGCATTCATTTGTTTAAATTCAATTTTAATAGTCCTAAATCTAAATATTCACAAGTGGCTCTGCATTGATAAGTATCAATCCAGCAATTTTGCCTATTTATATGTTTTTTTTATTAATACTCTACTTCACTGGAGGCTCTATTATGCACTACAGCCAGGTCACATTGCCAACGCAATTCCAACAGTGAGACAATGCCTAAAAAGAATTACAGAGCCCTGCTTTTGAATCTGATGCCAATATTCTGTATAACTTTGCTTATGGGGTTGTATAAAGTGTACTGTGGTCTGCTAAGTGCTGAAAAGATTTGCTGTGAGACTATAGTCACCTAAAAATCAAACTTCCAGGTACTGACTTACTTTGAGTGTTAAAAATTATGCAAAATCAATGGAAAGTACTGACATACTAGAGTGATACAATAACTCAGTTAGAAGTAACAAATTTAATATTCTTTTAATAGACAATGGTTGATAATTTCAAAGAAATCCCAAGAAATAATACTAACCATAAATACAGAAAAAAATCATTGTACAGTACATTTTTTCACTGGTCCAGAGTTGCTTTTTATCTTAAAACAGGTGGGCTGTCTTTTGCAATTAAAGGTAAACGGTTTAAATTCAGCAGTCAAAACAGTTAATTTCATCTAAAATGTTAAAATCTTTACTTCATATATACTTCTATAATTTTTATCCACAGAAAGCCTTTAACATTTCAAATGCCTTCTCACTCTAGACAAAAAGAAACCACCCAATATAGTAATACTGGGCCTGCTGAAATAATGGGAATTCATATTTTAAGACAGATCTATCTATAAGATGATTCTTTTATTGTCTCTATTAGAGTGATTGTTTCCTTGATTCCTAGAAGTGATTAGCTAGCCATGAGCAGATTGTGAAGGTGTAAGGCAGAGATAATGTGTATGTATTTAGAATATTTGCATTTCATAAATGAGAATCTAAATCCTAAAGAACATTTTGAAGCACCTTTAAAAAATATTTGCTATATCCTGAATAGTGCAAATCATGCACAAATCTGAAGAATTTTAGGGATTCTATAATTTCACCAAACTGTTTGCAGAAGTATATATCCAATACGGAATGTTTCTTTAATTTTTATATCTTTACATTTGTAGAATATTTTGCTGTCACCTTATACCCTGGTATGATTCCCATTGTAATAAACAGTTTTTAAAACCAGTTAAGTATAGCATAATTATGTTCTATTTTAGATGCTTGTTCAAGTGTTCCATTAGTTTCCCAAGATGTCTCTGTTAATTCCATAAATTTGTCAGTTTGCACTGTTGACATTAAATAAACTAGATGCTGTTCAATTCAAAGGTTTTGCTTTTGGCTCTAAAATTCAAGTTCCCTCATATGCAACAGATTTCTTCTCTTTTGCAATTTATTTGTTATAATTATTTGTGCAAAGTTGAATTTTTAACTTTGAGTTTGCATGCAATGTGGCAATGCTGAGCTTGACATTATTGTTTACAACTGGAGAAAATTCTTTTGAAAATACACATCTCATCAATAGACCAACATGTGACCATTTTCAGTGGAAATAATCCTCATGAAGCCAGTAAAATAAATTGTGTGTTTGAGTTTTTGCTGATTACTTTTTTCCAGCCTCCTCTTTCCCATCCCAACCTTTTTTTAATGTTCTGCCATTTACTTGGAAATTAGTGTGACATAATTAAAAATGTAACGGAACTGCTTTAAGCTTGCCTCTCAATTTGTGGTTCATGGTAAATGGTAAGTGTTGTCACACATATTCTTTGCCAATAGATTTCATATGGATTCTTGTCACCTTGATGCTCAGCTTCACAGTAATGTCCAAAAATCTGTAATAAGATTTAAAAAACATTTAAAACACCTCTACCAAATAAATCTCTGAACTGGAGTATTTGTGTTTATTGGGAAAAAAAAGGTAAAAATTAGGAGATTATACTATTATTTCATTTTCTGCTAATCCAGCACCTAAGGACATCAGTTAAAATTCAGGCACTGCTGTGCTAAGCCATGCAGAGTCTTCACTTACATGTTGTTCATTCTAGCTGGAAGTAAGAGTGCATTTTGGTATTAATAATGTATGAAAGGAGCAAAAGGAGTACACTACAATGACCAGTGGATAAGCACAAAAAGAATATATGATTATCATAATATTTTGAACTGGCACTTATTGTTTTTTCACAATGGCTTGTATGGTGTTATGGTTTGTATGTGTGATCAAAACAGTGTTGAAAGCACACCAGTGATTTAGTTATTGCTGATCAGTGCCTACACAGTATCAGGGCCTCCTCAGTTTCTCTTGCTTTCCCAGAAGTGACTGAAGGGATGTGTCACAGCTTGGCACTGTCTTCAGCAATAAAACTGATGAAAAGAAGGAGGAAAGGGAAACTTTGGAGTGATATGTTTGTCTTCCCAAGCAACTTTAAAGCATAATGAAGCCCTGCTAGCCTAGAGACATATTAAACATCTGCCTACCAATGATGAGTAGTAAATTAATTCCTTATTTTGACTTTCTTGTGTGCACAGCTTTGCTTTACCTATTACACTGTCTTTATTTCAACACATGAATTTTCTCACTTTCACACTTCAATTCTCTGCCACATTCCCACTGGAGAAAGGGACTGACTGGTTGTTTGGGGCTGAATGTCTTACCAGGGTTAACCCACAACCCACTTGTCCTCACAAACAAGGAAGAACTCATTGTTAATGAGAAGGTTGGCTTGGCTGCAATGACTGTAATAGCCAGGTGTTCAACATCCTGTGATGAGGGAGCAGGGCAAAACCACAAGATCACACTACTGGAGTGCAGGAGATCAGGCTTTGGTCACTTTAAGATCTGCTTGAAAATGGCCCATGGAAAAAGACCCTGCAGGGAACAGGGATCCAAAAGATTGGTTGATATTCAATGATCACACCCAAACTCAAGAGCAGTCCATCCTATCAATTAGGAAATCCAATAAAAACTGACAGGTGATCTTCATGGGAGAATAAGGAACTCCTGGACAAACTGAAACACAAAAAGGAAGTATACACAAGGTAAAGCTGGGAACAAGTATCCTGGAAAAGATACAGAGGTTCTGCCTGAATATGAAGGGATGAAGTTTTCAGTCACAGTCAAATTTAATTGAATCTGTCCAGTAAAGTGAAAGACAAGAAAGTATTTCATAATTGCATACATGATAAAAAGAAGTTTAGGGAAAATGTGGGCCCACTGCTGAACAGGAAGGGGACCTGGTGACTTGGAGAAGGATGAAGTTCTGGATCTATACTTTACTAGCAAGCCCGACTGTAGCTATGATATTTTAGTGAGAAATCCTTTGCTAGGATTTTTCCTGTCTTAAGGAGCTGAGAGCCTCAGGAAAGAAATGTAAACAATAACTATCTGCTGCTGTGGAATGCAACAGGTGCATCTTCCATTAATCCATGTGGATTGTTTTCAATTAGTGACCAATCACAGCCACCTGTGCAAAGGCTGTGAGCAGTCACAAAATGTTTGTTATGCATTGCTATTCTATTCTTGTCTTGGTAGCCTTCTGATCTTCTTGTCTCTCTGTTCTTTTAGTATAGTTTTAATGTAGTATTTTAATATAATATATAACATAATAAATCAGCCTTCTGATCAAAATAGAGTCAAGCCTCGTGTCCTCACACTTGGAGCATTCGCCAAGACAAGACCAGACATCATGTCCTTCTTGTATTTGTATTTTTAATAATGTTTTATTTCTGTTTGTCCATCTCTACTCTTGAAAACAGACTAAAATGCCTAATAATCATGTCATTCATTATCAAAATGCAGTGATTTACAAGCAGACACCAACTCTCCTTCAGAGTTCTCAATGAGACTCCCGACTTGCTATAAATCCTATCTTGTCTAGCTTCATGTCAGGTTAATTGATTTTCTGTAATTTTCTGTATAAATCAATGAAATTTCATCAGCAAGTGTGTGAGATCTAGTTATTGCTTCTGTGTGATGCTTCTCAAAGTTCTCAGAAATTGTGTACATTGTTAAAAAAAGTCTGAGGTCTGTTACACTATTGTACCCTGACAGCCCTTTTCCCGTTACTGTAATATTAGACAGCAGCAGAGGGATTAGTACAACTGGGATCCTGGCAAACAGAAGAAATGAGAAGACAGTGTCATGCACAACAGAAAAAAGAAGCATAAAACCTGAAATAAGCCAGGGAGAGGCACTCAGTGAGGTTACTGAGGGAATTAAACAAAATCCATTTTCAACACTAATGAGAACGTTACACTGCTATCATTCCTCGAGGCATGGGACCAGAGATAAAAGCTCACATGAAGATTGCTAATAGTCATATACCATTCTGTCAGTAAAATTGCTTAAAAAAACTTTATTGAAGATAACTCCTTCTCTGTCTTCCTCTCTTTCTCTCCATCGCTAACACCAACAGCCTTCCTGTTTATATTGGCAAATTTTCTTAGCAAAAAATGTTTGGTCTTTGGATGGCTGAAGCCAGAATAAAAAGGCAAAACATAAGTAGGATTATAGTCTGAAGAGATTAAACTATGAGTATATATAAATGAATATGCATATAGTATAATATAGGAGTTTTATGCTTTTCCAGGACTATACTGAATTCACAGGAGTTACATCAGATCTCCAGAAATTTCAAAAATACAAAAACTTACCTCTATAATTTTAGTTTGTTTTATTAAAATGCAGAAGAAAATAGAGTCTCTATCCATATTGTCTATGTATCCTTGACAGAATTTTAATGTATCCTAGCTACAACTCATCATCAAATTGTGGAGGATAGAAAATGTCACCATTAGCAACCTCAAGTGCTTATTGCTTCACATATCCTATGAATTGCCAAATACCAAAAAAGAAAAAAGCAGTCTATTCCAAAAATAAAGTTATACATGTTTCTTTAGAGAAGGATAGCATATGGGACACTCGGACTCCTCCAAATATTTCTGTTCTTCCAGATAACAACTGTCTTTTTTATAGTGTTTGTTAGGTCACTTTTGTGAGTATTTGCCAGCTTGCTTGCAGTAGAGATTATAAATACGTAGTCAGCAGAAGAGAAATAGTCTTTTCAGCCATCCATGTTTCTATTTTGTCCTTATAAATGTGGTGGTTACCCAACAAGAAATGTGTGTGTTGGCTTCCAACCCAGTATTGTGTGTCAATATAATTTGTCTGACAGCAGAGGCCTTATGTCATTACTGTTCCTGTCTTCTTTCTCTTCAGCAGTACCCCTTTTATCTTGGGTGTACTGTTAAATTTTTCCCTGTATGAGATTATCTTAGAGCTTATGGTTACTGGCTTAAATCTGATTGTGTGTATTTTGTAGGTGAAATAGTAACTTAAATTAAAAATTTTAGCAGATAATGTTGAGTATGTGTGTGGGTAAATGAACTACTGAACACAAGGAGAAGCCTGCTACCTCCTAGATGTAACCACTATAGGCTGCACTTAAATTTTGATAAAACTTAAAGTAAACAAATTAAGGACATCCTGAGTCCTCCAAGTAATAAAGGAATATGAGATAAAATCAAAAATTTGGAAGGTGTTCATAAGTTGGGATGTTCTTCATATGAACTATTTAGACTAGGGAAACTGAGGGCTTCAGGCCTAAAAAAATAGCTCCAGGAAACAACTGGTACTGGAAACAAAAATCAGTCTTGGAAAGAAGGTGAAGATTCTGACTGGAGGAAAGTTACCCAACATGATTTTGTGTCTAATATTCCTAGACCAGGAGAAATATGCAGGGAAGGGGAGACCTCCTGAGAACACTATTGGGGAACCAAGTGTAAGATCTAACCAGGTTGGGGAAAATCTTTTATCCCCTTGGTTCTTAAGTAAACCCCATCATACAAATCCAAATGAGATTATCACTTACCCTTTCTCACCTGTAGCCAGGTCTACATTAATGTCTGTCAGTCTGTGGGGTCTTTGTGTTTCTCCTACCTTGAGTGTGTGGCCTCAAAAGCCTTAGGTCCCACTGCAGAGCTTACTGTTCTGTTAGTTTATGCTTGGTGTGGCACTTATCTGAATCAGACCTGCCTATTTTTGAATATGTGGCCTCATCTTTGGCCTCTTATTTTTGAGTGATCCCTCATTTCCTTAAAAATTATTTTCCCCATTTTCTTCTAATGGCAATAAACCACCACTGAGCTTGCAACTTAGAGCACAGAAAAATGCCTTCGTCTTTGGTTTTTGTTTGTTTGTTTATTTTTGGGGGTTTTTTTGTTTTGTTGTGGGTTTTTGTTGTTGTTGTTTTTGTTGTTGTTGTTTGTGTGTTTTTTTGTTTTTTTTTTTTGCTATTAGTTCTCCTGGTTTCTTTGATATTTTTCATTGTTTAGAAAATAGATGCAGACAGGTGTCTAAGGTAAGAATGTACTATGACATTGTTTATGCTATTTAAAGGTCCTTAGTGTGAGATCATAAATACACCCTTACATATTCTTCTGTCACTTGTCTTGAATGACAAAGTTTCCTAACTTAAGCAATCTGGGACAGAGGATTGGGTCCTCAAAGCATTCAGTCATAGTTACTACAAGTACTGGCTCCTCTTCTGGTCCATTTTTCAACTGAAGATTTGTGAATATCTCACAGAGTCCCCAAGTGTATGAAGATACCTCCATCCTTATCTTTAACAAAATATTTCTCTCCCTTCTAATATTTTGTTTGCTTTGGGGTGTTTTTTTTAAGAAGAGAGGACACAGAGATGATAGGGCAAAAAAAGTGTAAAAATACAGTGTCTTTGTACACAGAACTTTTAAGCAATTGCTGGAGTATGCTTTATTTCTTATTTTATCCTTATGAAGGGTTATTCCATTCAGTTCTTGTTGTCTTTCTTTCAGCGTATCAGTAAATAAAAAATTTCACTTTCTCATTTTCCCCCACAATGATAAATGCTTTTTTAAGACTCATTTCTTCATACCATGTCTTCCATGCCTGTACTGGTTTCTTTGAAAGTCAGTAAAACATTCCCTGTGGTGTTAGGACTTCAATCATGCCACTTCTCTCCATTCCAAAGTGTCTCATTTTTGCTGCTGAATTTCATTTTATTTCTCTTTTGCACTATCTCTAAAGTACTCCCTGTGGTCAGGTTTCATCTACCCTTGAGAAGACTAAACCTGTTAAAAGGATGCTCTTCAGAGATGTTAGAATGACGACGAGGATTGCAGCTGTATGCACACAGGTTGGCTTCTTGTCATTGGTTTCTAATTCTTTCCTCCTACAATCTTTCCTCCATAGAATTTTTGTTACTGGTTTAGAAAATCATATCTGTGGTATTATTACTTGCCCATACCTTACTGTGCTGTCAGTGGTTCAGACTTTACCCTCCCCAGAAAGAACATTTTAGGGGCAACATATTATAACGGGACTTGCCTCCCCCTGTTCTGTACCGTGGTTGTTCATTGATCATTATGCAAAGAGCACACTTAAGAATAAATATGCTAAAACATCAGATAACCTCACATTACAGGGATTCTAATATTTCTATTTTTTAAAATTACTTAGATTCAGGGTAAATGACAGTACAAGGTCTAAGGCAGAGAGGGTTATATTATTCATGGTCTTGTGGAAGGCTTTAAGATTGGTAAACAATTCCACAGAGAAAGAAGTGAAACAATAGCTATAATTCTCAGGGGAAAATCTGAGATTTACTGAAAACTAGGACACATAGTCTGTTATAGGAGCATATTAGAGCAACACCCTCTGATATATAGCTCATAAACAGCAGTTATATTACTGCTGTTCTTCAAGGAATCTCAACTACAAGCATATTAACAGGAATTATAATTTTGTAAATAAACATAAATGAGAATAATACACTGGAACTCACTGCCCATTTATTTAATCTAACAAAACCTACTTTTCAAGTCCAGTTGCAATAACTGTTCCTCACTATGACACCACTGAGAGCCATTTCCCACTGAAAGTTATCCTATAGCAGAGGTCAAGTACTAGCTAACAACATTTGTTTGGGTTTTTTCCCAGTGGTCATGTTTCACCAACAAGAAAGAAAGGAAAAATATTTCTTTTTGTAGGGAAATTTAAAGCATTAAAATTATTACAAATAATAATTTATATTTTGCATTCAAGACATATAGAAATACATTATCTATTTAGAGAACTCATGAAAAAAACAATCACTGGCAAATAGCCATGTAATTCCTTCTTCCACTTTCTTAGCATGAGTTATTTGCAGACACTATCCAAACAGATTTTCCTTTATGTTTGAAAGATAGGTACGTACATTACCAATGAAAAAACATTCTAACATGAAATGTGTACTAAATCAATCATCTGCCTGGACTCCTGGAGTAATGCTTGCACAGTTCAGGTAAGGCAAGTTACATAACTAGTGAATTTCATTTTGTTACTGAGAAAACAATATAAAAATAATTCAGTCTTTCAGGAAGCAGAGATAAGGCTAGGTCTTCCAAGTTTTCAGTAAAAAATCAGGTATGTTAAACATGAACAGTAATCCTGTTTCCTAGGTGTGCTGGGGCCACCTCAGAAGGTATATGATTTTTACTTACTCAGTGGTTCTTGCTAGCTTCCATGCCTGATGGCTTGGCTGGATAGGATTTGGAAGCATGGACACCCATCTCTTATTGGTCACTTGTTTTTTTCATTTCACAGAATGTTCTGAGTTGGAAGGGATGCACGAGGATCACTGAGTCCAGGTCTTAAGTAAATGACCCATACAGGGATAAAAGGCACAACCTTGGTGCTATTAGCACCACGTTCTAATCCACTGAGCAACTGTCATTAATATCATTAACAAAGTTTAGCAGAAGTATGAGCACCAGTCTCTGCAATCCATTGAAGAAAGCAAACCTATGGATGCATGTTATTTCCCATGGATTCTGGATGCATTACGTTTTAATTTCTGTGTATGTAATTATTTTTATTTTTATAAAAACACTGTACCCCTAAATCAGGGACAAACTATGAAATGTGTAGCAGTCATTTCTCTGGAATTTTTGGAAGCATATTTGGAAGTTTTGTAGGGCTACAAGATACAGTAGAATTCTTACTCTCCAAGCTAATTTTCTAGACAGAAAAGAAAATATATTTCACAATGTATTTGTGAGTGGAACTGAGTAGTTGTTACAGCAAAGCCTTCTCAGAGACCCAGCTCATCAGAAGAGATATTCAGGGCAATGACCTCTTATTGACCACTCCTCAAAGTCTTAGAAACCTAAATTGAATACTAGCCTTTTACCAAGACTATCTGAACCGTTTTCATTCTTTCTCTCCACTAAATACTCTGGAATGACTTGACAAGGTTGTAGGGAATATTCAGAAACACCTGAAGACTTAGGTGTCCAGGCAATTTGTTGTAATGACTAGTAAATTATAAAAGATGAGTCACTGGATGAAGGCCTTATATCTCAGATTATGTCTAAACTTGTGACCTGGATCATATCCAATCCTCTGAGCCTGAAGGAGTTCACTTTCATCAAATCTCACTTTTAAACGTGTAACAGCTAAGTAGATTTTATCTTGTTCCACATTTCATTGTCACAGATATCAGCTTTTGATATCAAGCTGGCCCATCATCAAATTAAAAACAGGAGAAGGAAAAGGGAGAAGTTACTGTGGACGATAGACATGATTCCTACTACTAATCAAATTGATATGACTGTGAAAAAATCATTATGTTCTTAGTATGAGTCAGACAAAATTTAGGATGTGTTAGGTAAATTGCAGGTCACCATTCTGGCCATCTGCAAGTAGAAACAACAAATTTGGGCAAAAGTGTTAAAGATAAGATGATAGGGCCTAGATAATTCTATTTCTGAAGAGTTCGAGGGAACATTTTGAAGGAGGTAGTGTCATGGTAAGAGAATTAGCACAGAAAGGAGGAATGTGGTCATATCAGGAAGACTGTTGAGAAACAATTCTGTTCTGTTCTGTTTAGTTATGTTCTTATGCTCATAAGAATATTGTTCTTTCCCTTCCCTTCCCTTCCCTTCCCTTCCCTTCCCTTCCCTTCCCTTCCCTTCCCTTCCCTTCCCTTCCCTTCCCTTCCCTTCCCTTCCCTTCCCTTCCCTTCCCTTCCCTTCCCTTCCCTTCCCTTCCCTTCCCTTCCCTTCCCTTCCCTTCCCTTCCCTTCCCTTCCCTTCCCTTCCCTTCCCTTCCCTTCCCTTCCCTTCCCTTCCCTTCCCTTCCCTTCCCTTCCTCTCCCTCTACTTTTCCCTCTTCCTGTCCCTCTGTCTCCTTTCCATTTCCTTTTCCCCCAGCTGGCCCAGATGCCAGAATATACAGATTAGGAGTGTACTTTGTATTTTGGTTTGGTGGGCCTGGAGGCTGCAGTCTCATGTACCAGATGTTATCTCCATAAGAGCTTCATCTAAGTTGAATGAAGATGGAAGTTGTATAATCCCACTCTTAGATATCTATAGTGTATCATTTATATTTGAGCTAAATTTTATGGTCTTTTAACAATAGATTAAGAGAAATAGACAATTGTGGAGCATAATTTATCTGATCTGTTTTTAAAGCTCTACCCTACGAGGATATGAATCTGTCCAGAATACATGTATGGCAGCATCTGCACTAAACTAGAGGCCCATGGGCTTGAGCTCTGGCACATACAGACCTTTTCACGTTTAGTCACCCCTTAGCATGATTCACTGGGGTGCCAGCCCAGGTTCTCCCAAGAAAAACTCAGAGACTCTCCATTCATCCAACAGCAAGGGGAAGGGATTTTCTAGAGAACAGGGAGGGATTTTTGAAACTGAAAAATGTCATCATGTCAGTGCTGGTTGCTTGTTACCCCATTATATGCACTAATAAAAACACAGGCTCAGCAAATTCCCTAAACTGAAAACCTGAAAACTACAAGTAAAAATTTACACCAAAGCCTCAGATGATGATTTTTTTTGTGAACTGATTGAACCTCATATTTCATTTGACTGCTTCAACCTCAAAATTTTCAGAGAATTTCACAGTGACAGCAAACACTGTATCAATATTAACAGTCCTGTTATATACTCTGTTTTCGTGGGGTACATACACACTTCTGATACCAAATGCATGTATAATACATTTCCAGAGACATGCACAATACCTTTGCTTAGCTTAAAAAAGGCAATAAAACAACAATCTGATGAATCAGATGAAACACTCCCAAGAGCAAAAAGCAACCACAATAATACCCAAGCTTGATTACTCTTCTATATCCAAGCAACAGAAACACTATACATATGCAGAACAGTTGATCTTTACATTGAAAATCACTGTGTTTGGTATGCTTTGAACTAGCAGATTCCAATCGTGGAATTGTATTCATGAAAAACTTGTGGAAATTTCTTTTAAGCTGTATCAATATAATATGAGATATTGATCCAGCAACAGTTTTGGTAATGCTTTGGGTGAGTAGTGGATCTCACATGTAATAATGTCACAAGTGTGTTGCTCTCTATATAATCATCAACCATCTGTATTGCACCAGCAGCCTGTAAGCAGGTGGTATAGATGCCTGAGCCAAGATGTCATGTCCTACCTGGTGATACACTATTCACTAAGTGGGCTGCTGTGGTTTAACGTGGCAGGCAGCTAAACCCTACCAGAACATTTGCTCACGCTCTCAGAGGGATGGAGGACAGAATCAGAAAAAAAGGTGAAACTCAAGGTTTTATATAAAAAGAGTTTAATAGGACAGAAAATTAAGGAAATGTAATATTAACACTAAAAGAATATACAAAACAAGTGAGGCACAATACTATTGTTCACCACCTGCTGGCTGTTGCCCTGCTGGTCCACAAGCAGTGGGCCTCCAGCCAATTCTTCCCAAGTTTTACTGTTTGGCATGATGCCATATGGTTTAGAATATCTCTTTGTCCAGTTTGGATCAGCTATCCTGGTTGTATCACCTCTCAAATTCTTGTACCTCCAGCTTCATGTTGGAAGAGAAGCATAAGAAACTGAAAATCAAAACATGGTCTCATATCAAAAACACAGCATTATACCAAGTGCTAGGAAGAAAAGTAGTTCTTATCCAGATGAAAACAGGACACATGCAGGCAGATGTTACTTTCTGAGCTTGAGGAAACTGTGCTCCTGATTTCCACACCAGACTCTCATTTTAATTGCAGCTCAGATTGTTGTAATTATTGCATTTCATTAAGTCACACAGAGCAAGTCATTCCTCAAGGTCATTCTTTTCTATATTGTTTTATCAGCTAAAGGAAAAGAAGAATGAAAGTCACTAAAAAAGAAAATGAAAAAGATCTATTAGGTCATCTGCTCCTTCTCTCTGCCAGAGTGTGATTTTTCCTTATTGTTAACTTGAGTGTGTTTTCTCAAGTCTAATTTAAAGTCATAGCTAAGAGCATTCCATTAATTTCCATAGGAAGCAATTCCATAGACTAGTTAACTTGGTCAAGATGATTTTTCTTTTTCATGTAACATTTTATATCTCTTCATTTTATTCCTTTTCTCCTAATGATAAGCTCTTAAAATTATAGTGTGATAAATAGCCTTTTACTATCCTTGATGTTTATGCTCTGCAAATATTTATAGATTATTATAGTCCTTGCAAATTTGTCTGCCAAGAACACACATTCAAACATTCTGTTGTTTCAAAAACCCCAAAAACGTACCAACACAAAGAGAAGGATACACCCAGAAATTCAATGAGTCAAGAATTTGCCCATAATATAAACTTTTAAAAGAGAAAGTTTAATCCTGTAATAAATATTAAAGTATTTGGGAGACTTTTAACCAAGTGAGATATTGAGAAATTTGATTGTATATATTGGAGAGCAAATCTATAGTGTCATGCCTGAGAGCACAACACATCCTTTATTTATAAATCAGGCAAATGAAATGGGTCCAGGAGAGTACAGGAAGCTGTGTTCTAAAGCTGAAGGATTCCTTTAATAGCTAAGGTTAACAGTATACCTGCATTTCAATGCAAATACATACATACTGTGTTGTTTCACATGGAATAAAGTATAAAGAATGCCTTCAGTCACAATTAGTGTCAGCCAGCCTACCTTTTTCAGCTGAAGTTATAGAGTTTGATTTTCTCAAGAAACTGCACAAGTTGTCCATATAATCATTCCTAATACTGTAAAATAATTAGAAGTGAGAGGTGAAAAAACGTACGCAACTTTGAAACAGAAAATTACCAGGTCTGATGAACTGCGTTATTAAGGAAAATGAACATTTCTTTTAAATAAATAGATTTTATTTTCAAAAAGGTCAGTGCTGCAGGATGTTAACTTGTATGCATGTTTTGTTTTTTGAGAGGATACTGTCCAAATCAACTACTTTAAGATTAATTCATTTGGTTCACATTTAGAATATGACATTGAAAATGTTGTCTTCCAATCTTAATATATTTAATCTTAGCGGGCACTTCCTTAAGACTTTGAAAAAGAATACCTGAAGGATAGTATTATGAAATCAATGGAATTGGTCAGGAGGTATTGCACCTCTCTGCTTCACAAAAATTTTTCTGTGAACTGTGTTTGACGGGCCATTTTGGTATTGATCAGAAAGCTACAGCCACATAACATCTTGTACTAGACATTGTACAGTACTTAAGCTCCGCTGAAACTCAATTAACCTCACCTGAGTTACAAAAGGATTGGTTTTTTGACTTTTTAAAATTGATTTTTCTTTTTTATATCAATGCAAGCTATATGCAAAGAAAAATATGGAACTATTAATACAGTTTGTATTGAGCTATTCATACAGCTTTTTGAAGAAGGAATAATCAACTCAACTATTTAAAACTGAAGGATTAAACTGAAATGTAAATTCATAAGACTTTAGGTAATTCTATTTTTTAGATCAAAAGTTTCATTTGAAATGAAGGCATGTTTCATTTCTGTATCTATGAATTTCAAGAATACTGAATTTTCAAAAATATTAAATGCGGGGAAACGGGAAAGAAGATATTTCTTTGTGTTATCAAATAACTAAAATTGAAAAAAGCTAAATTTTTTTTTTAGTTCTGTTTATGTTCCAAAGAAGGGTCATCACAAAACCCCTGATTTATTTTCTATAGGTACAAGAGGAAAAGAAACATACTGACCACTAAAAGAAAGAGCAAGAAAGGTCATCTGCTGGTTAGCAATACCATTATCAAAACTGAAATGGTCAGTGAAAAATATTTAATGCTTCCTGCTTAGGTCATCCATAACACATTAAAAACACTGCTGTTAGGGGTTTTCTGGGAATTTGTGCTAACATAGGATACATCCTACAAGACTTTGAGGGAAAAAACCCTGCTTTGTTTTGAAAGCAGCTGAATGCAAGCAGGAGTATGTGAGAAAAAAGAGAAAACAAGTGAAAGAAAAAGATAGAAATGAAAACCAATGTGCAATTGAGATAAAGAGAATCTAGAGTCCAGTTTCCTATCCAATACACTTGAACAATTTTGTGTCATACCATCCACAGATTTATCCCCATTATAAGTTATTTAAAAATGTTTCATAATAGTATCCTTCTGGCTTGTATTTTCTTTCTAAAGTTCAAATTTTAAGCTTTTAAAAATGTGAAATGTCCTCGCTATGCCTGAAAATAATTACTATCATCCACTTGAGTTATTGCGAATAATCTTAAAGTAAATACTGCCTCAAAGCATGGAGAATTGCTGCCATCCTCAAAAATAAAAAATTTCAAAATATTTGGTGCTTTGTTTACTAGTTATGTGCCGCTGCGGGGTGGCGCCCCACTTTGGGCGCCACTCTGCAGCGGCTGCGACTGGCCTCTGGATTCCCAGCCGTGGGGTCCGGTGATTTTCTCGGACGGCCTCACGTTGGGCGCCACCCTGCAGCGGCAGCGACTGGCCTCTGGATTCCCGGCTGCTGCGGCCAGTGCCGCCGGCAGTACCGAAGGGGGAAGGGCACTCTCCCGCGGAGAGACTTCCTGGGGAGAGTGCTTAAGGCGGGATGCCTTCAGGAGAGCGAGAATCCCCGGAGCTGTTTGGAGAGGAGTCGGGCTGCATCTCGCAGGAGAAAGACAGGACCGCGCTGACAGGGAAAAGGGAGGTGTTTTATTGAAGGTGCATCGTGCGCGGACAAAAAAGCTTGCCCGGCAGGGCCTTATAAACAGGATACAATAACCAATCTAAATTTTTGAGAGGAGGGAATAACGCGTAACAAACATCTCGGATCTCCAGTGGGAATAAACTGAGGGTTGAACCCCGACCTCTGGCCCAATCACTCAGTGTCCAAGACAGAAGGTTCTGGATGGAAGGGCATGGATACTGAATAACAGACAGGCAGCCAGGGAGGGATTAGGAGAGATAAAAGTGTAACTGACGGGACAATCAAGAAGAGGGAGAGAGAGAGAGAGAGCCCGGGGCAGAACCATAAACAGGAATGGGGGGTACAGGAATAAACCAACTTAAAACTGAAGCACCCCTACAGTTATGGAATTCTATCAGTAGCTGGATTAGAAATAATATGTGAATACAATTTAAAAACTAGATTGTGTAGTTTATATATTGATAATAATAATAACAATAAATTCTAAATTAACTATATCATAATATTGCATATATGCTTAATTATCATAATTATTTTGCTATTATTAAGTAATACAATTTTAATATACAATATTTTTTCTTAGTTTCTTTGCTAGAAACTAGTATATGGAAGAATAACTCAGAAAATTATGTCTTAGGTATGTGCCTTGGTGCTTATGTAGTCAAATCTAAGGTCCTGAAATCTGCCCTCTCTGTGATACACAAAAACCTTGTCAATGGCATCTTCAGAACCAAAATGCCAGATGTCGTCTGAAAAGCTTTTAAGTTCAGAAAAATTAGAAAAAGGTATTTAACTTTCAGGTCATATTAACATAGTCTATATAATACTGGCACCTAAAAAGAGAAAAATGATGGCTTTCTATCACTTCTAACATTTTGTTTTAATAAAATTTGCAGTGTTTTGTCAGGAAACATGTTTTTTCCCAAATTGACTCGTCTTAATTAGGACGATAACACAATTTTTGAAGGGTAACCTTCTGATTTATCTAATCTACAAAGCTGAAATAATCCTGTGTTTTCTGTTAGTGGCTAAGGTAATTGTGTGAAACAGAGAAATAAGAAATATATTGATTTCTTCCTTCATACTCCTCCTTTTTTTGTGCTAGACGGTATGCTCAGAAATGGTCACTTGTGTCAACAAAAAAGGACAAAATTCCATCTCCTTTTCTATCTACTTTGTTTCAGGCTAAGGTCTTTGGTGTCTCTGTGAGAAATACATTGTTTTGTGAAGGACACATACACTACTGACAGCAAAAAGTAGCTGTGGGCCTGCTGAAAGCAACACAAGGTACAAGTCTGCTTTGAAATCTTTGTTTCCTTGGCAAATAAAGTTCCCCCCCTCTAAGCACTGCTGTTGTATTGTCAGAAATCAATAATTACCTAGGTTGCCAACAAAATAAGGGAGGTTTCTGCAACTGCAAAAGGTCAGAAATACAGGTATTATTGTTTATTATTACTGTTCATATGATTATTAGATACTGGTAGGGATGAAAAAATTCACATATGTAGGTCACATGGCTGAATCCACATGTGGATTAACTACATTAATAAAGCATCAGAAGCTGAAACATTATGTGCTCAGTATTCCCTGAACCAGGAAGCCTGTTTGATTTGGTTTGGTGTTATTCAATGAAAAAGGTGAAAGTTTTGAAAAGGAGTTAACATTAGATGGTATCCTCAAAACACAGAATTTTTTTGTTCCCTGTGTCCCTTTTATCTGAAGTTGTTCTGCCAAAACAAAATCCCATTTCATGCTCAAAGGATCAACAATTGTCCATTCTGATTAATGAAATTTGAGGTTTTTAAAAGCCTCTATTGTTCATTGTATGTGCTTTCATAAGGATTTTATGCTTTTTAAATTATTCTCTTGGCTAGCTGTTGACACCTCAGATTCTTCTATTTACTCTATTTTGCTGTATTTATTTATAGTATTTATTTGCATATGAATGTTCTTGTCCAAGCAGTCATTCGGAATGTCATAAATGTGTGTGACATTTTTTTCTGTTTGCAGTTGAGATCTCTCTCTGATATCCTTGTTCACATATCTAATAATCTCACTACTGATGTCATCCAGTAGGAGCCATTCTGACAAAGATTATACAGTCAAGCTCCACAAATTTTAATGGAATACTTCCTATTTATTTCCCAAGCTGCTGTAAAGCAACATATCACAGACCAAGTAGGCTGGGGACAGAAAAAAATTGAAATATTTCATATTTAAGACTGGATGTACTCTGTTTCTGAGTTAGGTGGGGGTTTTTTTAATCAGAAATAATAGATAATTCCTGGAAATTAGTTCAATGTTTTGTTATTGTCAAAAGGACAAAAATACTCAGAATATTTGCAAATTTGAGCATAACAGAAAAGATCATCATAGTATTTTAAAACTATGCTAGGCCCACAACCAGACCACTGCATGCAGTGTTGATCCTTTATCTCAGAAAAGCTGTAGTGGAGCTGGAAATGTGGGGAGGTGCAGGAAGGATATTGAAAAGGAATATGAAATGTTTTCTGAACTAAATAGGTTAGAATTCATTAGTATTGGAAACAGGAGAGTGAAAGATGTGAAAGAAATCATTAGGAACCTTTCTTGTCCACCAGAGTAGCCACTCTGGCAGTCTCACTCCCTCCACCAGAGACTTTCACTTGGTGTGCAGTGTTACAGGGACCTTATTTACTTTGGAAGACACAAAATATCCACTTCCTAGAGATTCGATACTAGACAGAAATGGTTTTAAAGACTGAATAATAAATTAGTAGTTAACTGTTCTCTCTTAATGTCTTCTGAAAGATTTCATTAATCTAAGAAGCTGACAGCATAATTGTTATTCTAAAACAATTGCATTCAAATTATATTCACATGGTGTTTTCTTTCAGTCTTGGGATGGTTTTAGTTTTGCTTTTGGTATGTGTTTCTAAAGCACATGGGTAGCTGTCACTTAAACTTTGGTAATGAGGAAAGTGGCACTTAGAAAAACAATATAATAGCGTTTCTCATCATGAAAAGATTAATAGAAAAAATAACAAAGAACATACTGATAAAATCCACTGGCAATGTGCAGAAGTACAATATTGATAATTGCTTGAATTGCTGGCAGAACCTTCCATTATTCATAAGACTCAAAACCTTTGAAGTGATAGGTATTTTGGTGTGATTGTGCTCTGCATTACTTGCTATTGTTTTCCACATGGGTCTTTTTAAGCAACTGGAGATTTGAAATATCCATGGCCCATCCTGGAAATGTCAAAAAATGACACAGTGGTCAGAACTTTTTTTTCTCTTCTTGTTTTAAACATAAGCCAATTACATGGAAATAATTTAAACTGTTTCTTTTGTACTGTTTGTGTATTTTGTTAGTATGTATTTGGATGCAAAACTCTTTTCTGTGTAGGTCTAAGAAATGTTTAGTTGAAATGGTTCAGTGTTGAATCTTCCTGGCATTGTAGCATCAATGAAAGCATTAACAGAGGTGGAATGTGGAGGTTAGTGAGATGTGAGTTCAATATTGTTGTTAATATGACAACAGTGTGATTAGACAGAGATGTGTCCAGTTAGTTCGTGATGGTGAAAATGTCTGAAAAAAAATAATTAATTGTTTAAAACAAAAGGGAAAATATCATAAAATTATCTGGTCAAGCATATTGCAAAAACAAATCACTGGTAATTTGAATGGTTATTTTCAGTAATTTGTGTGAAGAAATTGTTCTTCTATTTGGAAGATACTAATCTGAGATATTGAACAGGATGTGGAGACAGGCTAATAAATCTTTCTTGAGTGGGTTTGGTTTGGTTTATTGTTTGAGGTTTTTTATGAGCAGAAAGAAAGGACATTAGTGATTTTTTTTTTAACTGAGGTATAATAAGGTTTTAGAAATGAGAGCTCTGACATGCATTCCTTTTTTTGCTCAAAGAATAGCAGAAATTGCTGCAATGTGTGTTTTCCCACACCCTCAAGAAGTGTGTTTCAGTTTTTGTTGCAGAAATTACTTCTAATGCCAGGTCAGTTCAGATGCTGCTTATTCAAGCCTTTGTCTGTGCTTGATCCCTAAACTACCAACCAGGATGTCAATTAGTGACAATTGTTCAAAAGTACCAATTTCTTTTCCCCCCGTGCCAACCTGGAAATAAGGTAAAGAAACCTTGAAAGGAATCAGTTATCTTGTACACTGACACTTTGCACTTAATGTTGATTTCTGCTGTCACAAACAAAGTGGTTGGCAGTTTATTCTTACTGGCAGCAGGCATAAACTATCAACTGCTTGCTTTGTGAAGGGAAAAAGAAAAAAATCAATGTTAAACATAAAGCAGCCATGAAGCCATGAGCAGGATGACAGATCATTGTAGAGGCTTTATTTTATTTGCAGAATCCTGTTAGCGAACAGTACAATGACTCTCAGATTCATTCATTACTTTCATAATGATGGTATCCACACTAAATTTGATTATTGGCCTTAAACAAAGGACTGTCCTTTAAAGTATTTCCTTTTCTCTTTGATTAAGAGGTGTTTCTACATTAATGATTGTAAATTCTATTTTTGCCTCAGATTTCTTCTGTGGAAACAAGCTGAGTATATCACATTATCTATCAAGATTTTTAGACTATAAAGACTTTCAGAGACAAAAAAAAAAAAAAGAATTGAATAGAAAGACATCAGGACTTCTTAAGTTCTAAGAAGGCAAAGGGATAGTATTGTAAGTAGAAAAATCAGAAACTATAAAAGTAGCAGAAGAGATAAATGCAATGTACTCAAATCTTTATGGAGACTACCTGATGCCTGTACTTGTTCATGCAGTGGTTGCCAATTTCTTAGAGCAGCAAAATAACCAGTCTCTGGGTGCTGGATTGGGTTTCCAAGGACAATCCAAGTCCCTGGTCTGACTTACTAAATGTGATTTGAGGAATGGAGAAATTTCATAAAAGGGAAATGGTGAGTTTGGACTGGGAGTTTTATACAGATGGTCAACAGGAAGCAATATGACAGTAATGGCTACAGTAAAAAAATGGTAGCCAGGACTAAGCTTTCATCATTTGTCAAAAGATTTCACCACATTGTCAAAAGATACCTGCAGGAAATTGAAAGGTAATGAACCTCAAACTGATTACAAGTATTTGTTTCTGTGACATATTAACTCTGCAAATTTGATACATTTTCGCAGGTAGCAAAGGCAATATAGACCCAAAGCCCCTTTGTCCACCTCTATTGCTGTGTGTGCTTCCCCTGCTGCACAAGGCAAGGAGGCCTGCACAGTTTCCTCCATTATTTCAGCTGCATCTAGTCAGGACTGATAGAAAATATTCAGGGAAAGACTAGACATTTGGCTGGATGAGGAGAGCAATTTTCAGTGATGATAGACCTTACAAATTTAACCTTACACTGGCAGATTTGTAGCACATCTGTTACACATGCTGGAGAGTGGGGCTGATTTTGTTGTTCACTTTTTTTGAAGTACTGGCGCTATCTATTGTCAGAGTGAGGATACTAATTCAGATCCACAGTTTTGAATTTGCATGTGAATTGTGGCAGGTTCTTAACACAATTGTTAGTACAAATGTAGTAATGGAAATTATTGCATTTATATCAGACTAAGAGAAACAAAACAAAACAACAAAAAAAAGGAGATTGATAATAACTATGAAGTAACTTCCAAAAATGATACTTCACCCAGTGCTGTAATGTCATAAAAATTGTTTAACACCTGTGTTTTAGGATCCTCACAGTCATAGGATAATTGGATAATTATTCATCTGGTCAGAATCATAGAATCATAGAATTAATTTGGTTGGAATGAACAGTTAAGATCATCTAGTTCCAGCTGCCCTGATATAGGCAGAGAGCTTTCCACTAGAACAGGTTTCTCAGAGCTCCATCCAACCTGGCCTTGAACATATTCAGGAATGGGCCATCCACATCTACTCTGGGCAACCTGTTCCAGTGCCTTACTACCCTCACAGCAAAGACTTTCTTTCTAACATCTAATCTAAATTGACCGTCTTTCAGTTTAAAGCCATTCCTTAGTGTCTTATCACCTCATGGCCTTGTAAAAAAAGCCCTCTTCCACTCTCTTTTAGTTTCCCTTTAGGTACTGGAAGGCTGCTCTAAGTTTCTCCAGAGCCCTCTCCAGACTGAGCAGTCCCCGCTCTCTCTCTGATTTAGAGACAAGGACGGCAAGTGGAACAGTGTCAAATGCTCTGTGCAAGTCCAGGTAGATGACATCTGTTCCTCTTCCCTCATCCACTGACACTGCAACTGCATTATAGATGGCCACCAAATCTGTCAGGCACAATTTGGTTTAGTGAAGCCATTTTAGCTGTCAGCAATCACCTCTATTTTTCAAGCTCCTTCGCATAATTTCCAGCAGGATTTGTTCCACAATCTGGCTGACCACAGAGATGAGACTGATTGGCCTGTAATCCCCTGGGTCTTCATTTCTTTGTCTTTATAGGAAGATGTGGAGTTTCCCCTTTTTCAGTCAGTGGGAACTTCACTGCCACAGTTTCTTAAACTTGATGGATAGTGGCTTAGCAACTCCACCCACCAGTTCCCACTGAACCTGTAGATGCATCTCATCAGATTCCAAGGATTTGTGCACCATCAACCTCATTAGATTGACCCCTTACTGCACTGAGGATATTCAACCACACCATTTTATGTTCATTGCATCCAAGGCTGCCCTTGAAATTCACCAGCCCCTCCTTGTCAGTGAGAGCAAGGTTCAGCACTTCTTAATGCCTCCTCTGTCCCCTGGAAAGAGAAGTTAACATGAGCACATTCCAGGAACCTTCCAGATTGCTCATGCCCTGCTGTGTTCTCCTTCTCTCCCAAATATCCAGGTGGCTGAAGAGGCTCTGGGCTTGTACACATGAGATTGTTCCCATCTGTCTTCAGAGGGCCTCATTTACTGGGTCTTCCTGGTTGGGTGGTCTCTAGCAGACCCCCACTATAGTAACACCGGTCCCTGTTCTACCCTTAAACCTCACCCATACATTCTCAGTTGGCTCCTTCTCTGTGCACTCAGCTTGTCACAGAAATAGATGGTGACACTCTTTTCAGAGACCAAAATATTATAGTTTGTGACTTAAACATTTTCATAAAGGACTTTTAAAACTGTATTACAAAGGCTACAGAGAAGATCACCACACCCTGAAGAGGGCTCTGAGAGGCCCTCCGTCATTTGCTGTCTTACAATTTACCTCAATTAAAAAAAACAGTACTATACTTTCCTAAAAGCGTTATACTATATATACATTTAATCAGTTTTACAATTTTACATACAGTTGTATCAATTATTCATTTCTATTGTGCTGTGTTAAATAGTCATAAACATAATTTCCTCTTTAACAGATTATTCATTTTTCATTCATAATCTCTGTCAAATGGCTTCAAATGGAAACTGCAATTCAATTTAAGTGCAGAAAATCACCATCTTTAAATCATTCTTATTAGATAAATGAAAAAACACCAGCTTGCTGGATATAAAAAAAATAATATTTTCAACTTAAATTAAATTATCTGTAAAATGTATTTGTAATACCTGTAGTTCAGTATTAAGTTCCTCTTGTTCTTCAGTTTTCTAGAATAAGCAGATCTCACCTCTTGGAAATATTTATTTTTTAAAAAGTAAATAAACTGCAATAAGGGAAATCTAAAGCTGTGTCTGCAGAATAGGTAGGCTCTAAAAAGAATTGCTTATAACTTCAAGAACCAGTTCTGACAAAACCACGTGACCTGGAGGCAAGTTATCCAAATGTGTAGTGAAAAACTTTCCTCCTGGGTTTTCAAAGCTCAGTTGGATAGGTCCTGAGTAGTCTGAGATCTCAAAATGTTCCTAACCAAGGTAAACTTCTGGGTAATTCTTGGATTCCTTGGTTCTACTTTAACAATTTGAATTATAAGATGAAAGAGTAAATTGCAAGTGCAGCTTTTTTACTTACCTTAATTTTAATAGCTGGCAGTAATTATATAGATACTTCTTAAATTTATTTTAACATAACTTAAGGTAATTAATATTGAGAATAAAAAAAATGTAGCTGTATACCTATTTGTTCCATTCTTTTCCTTTGAATTAAAGTTAGATGTATTCCTCTACTGCTTTTTTCTTTTCAATAGATAATTTCCAGTTAAAAATCATGAATGACAGAGGAAAAAATAGATTTGTTTAAATTACAAAAATGGACTTGGGAGGTCTGCCAGCTGTGAATTAACATTCCTGATCCAGTATGATTGAGAGGTATTAACTGGTTTGTCAGGTATTTCTTTTGAATATAATTTTGTAAAATGAACAAAGTCTGGGATATATAGATAATGAGCTACAGAAAGAAATATTTAGATTGTCTGATGAAATGATAATAAAATAATCGTTGCTATCTGTCATGTACAGTGATTTAAGAACAGGCCAGGTTGCTCTGTATATTTTCAAATTGCATGTGCAAGGCATAAATTATACTCAAAGACAACTGCAACACTGCAGCATTTAGAAGAACTTACAGGAATTGATACAGTCAAGCATTTATGGATTCTGCACTGTACACAGAGTTTAAATGAAGATGAGATAGATTGCCAAAGTTATGCAATAAACCATCCAGAAGATAGAGATTTTATCCAGTTTGGACTTAATGAAATTCTATGACCTCTATGCGAGAGGTCACTAGACTAGTACATCTCTGTGTTTTAGTCTGTGCTTTGCCTCTATCACTTAAAAGCATTTTGAGCCTTGTCAACCATAAAGATGCTCAAGAGCAACGGTAAGGGAGAAGGTTTAGCGTCTCACTCACAGTTCAGAGCATGTCACCAGCTGCAAAGAGAAAAGATTGCAGTGAATGCCTGCTTCTATTGAGGTCAATAATTATTTTTCCTTTGTCTTTAAGAGGACCAGAATTTATACCAATGAGTTTCTTGAAGGTAGTGAAGTTATATGACTCCACAGGAAATATGCATTTGCTAATTAGTTTCTGAATTCATATGCAAAATTATTTGTTGAATCATTATGTTCAGCAGAATGGTATGCTGAATTTCTTCTCTTAAATCTTTACATTAAATATAATCAAAACCACTCTACATCTACTTATTTCAATATATAAGCACTTTTTCAATGAAGACACCACTTTCTGGTCAAAAACAGAAATAAAAAAATTCAGTATAAAACTTTATCTTTACTAAGACAGCAGAAGAGTATCTAAATAGAGGCCCAGCCTTCAGTTTATAGGTGTACCAGTGAAGTTATATATGTTCACATAAACATGAAAATTCAGAAAATGTCACTCACTTGTACTTATTAAAATGTGACTGTAATAGCATATAAATATATTGTAGGCTGCATTCAATTGAGGGTTCTCATTAACCTATTAATCTCTGAACCTGCTGTGTGTGCAGATCATCATCATTTCTGCAATAAACATAATTTCTCTAATAGTTCTGCATGCTTAGAATCTAGGAAGAATTCAATTAAACCAAAATTAAGAAAATCTTCAAGAAATAAGAAAATGTTATTAATGTTTTTTAAATTTTTTCTTCTATCTCCACCAAATCATTCTTCTTCACAGAGCTCCTCACCATTCCTAGAGACAACAGGCATATTTCCCAGTACAGAACATTCTCTGAATAAATACCATCAAGCTTTAAAATTTGCCTTTCAGTCAGACCATAAAGGGCAAACACAAAGCTTGTGAGACTGCCCAAGCAAGCAGAAAGAGTCTGGCTCCTAATAGTGCAAATCTTTTGTAAACAGCTCACTGCAGTCCTATTCCATAAAGTCCACAGCAGACTGCTCTGCATTTGCAAGTTTCAAGCCTTCCATGATGAACTAGCCAGTGTTAAATTTGCTTCATTCACTGTCAGTCCAATGCTTCAAAATTCCTATTAGTTCTCTGTTGGTGGTTAAAAGTCTACCACAATATGGAGTCAAGAAGTTACAGCACTTTTCCATGCATCTTCAGTGTAGAGATGGTTTCCTGAAGGGTAAAAAACAAGGGATGGATCTATGTGTAGAATAAAAAAATAATTCAAGGTAGATTGTTATTGGACACATTTTGAAGCTAGATACCTTAATCAGAAGCAAACAAAAAGAAGTCCCAATTTCAAAGGGACATTTATCTATTAGATTGAACTGTTTGCAAAGGAAATTTATGTGCCAAGGTTATAAAGATTATGAAAGACACTATTTAATTATCCCTCAGTTGAACAAAGAAGTCCAGGAAGAGCTTGATATGGGACTAATGGACCAGCAAAAATGCAAAGTACCATTCAGCACTAGAGTAATTGGGCAGAACACAGAAAGAGACCAGGATAAATGATTACTTCATTAATTTTAAAATTAAAGGGCAAGATAAGGTGGTCACTATCATAGAGAGTTATTAAGGTAAAACTGGCTAATCAGCACAATTTAAATGTAAAGAAGTCATCCAATGCCTACCAATTTCAGAAGAGGGTGAAATAAAGCAAATTGACGTAGCTTTATCAATCAAACCATACAGATAAGTGGTTTAGTCTAAGAGTTTTCTAATTTATTGTAGCCTTTGTTTAATACAGTGACCACTGGAAATTGAGGATGAACATCTTTTAAAACATTTAAGGTTTGGGACAGACTTATCCAAGACTTTTCAAATTTCAATGCTCTTCAGGAAATTCCATGTTCCTTGCTTTGATCATGCTCCTGTAAAAGTGTCATCATTTTTTCTACACAAATTCAGTCCCCCTACCTGGCTTACTGGCAACCGTTTTAGTCTGTTCTTTATAACAAAGGTTTTTAGCTTTGTTATAAAGCTTCTGAGCTGCCTTTCTCCATTTCTATTGCACTCACTCCCCTGATGCCACAAGTCAGTAAAAGTACCTTTTCACTCTGTCTGTGAACTCACATTTTAAATATCATGCATTTTATTTTTGTTCCCTATGGGTTTCTCTGTGAAGTCTATGGCAACGTTCTTTATACAAAATAGAATTTTTTTTTTAAAAGCAAAATTTCAAATAGTTTTGAACCTTCTTCAGAAATACAGTCTTACTACAGGATATTTGAGTAAGTAGCTTAAATGATACCAATCTTAGAATGCCTGCCTTCCATATCTCTTTCAGTCAATCAGTAATATTCATTTGCTTACTCTAGAAGTAGTTAATATGCCTTAAATCCAATTCAGCATGCCTGACTAGCAGACTGTAACTCTTCATTTATTTATATTATATCCTGGTATTGCCATGGAAATGCAATGTCTCCTGAGAGTAAAAGCCTTGGGCCTTGTGTATTATATGCTTTATCTGTTATCAACACATCATTTTGTTTCTCCTTATAGCTATAAGTGAATTCTGGGACAATATTATGTTAATACTTTCTACTGACAGACAAGAGAGTATATAATGAAAACAGGGTTTTCTGGTTTATACGATGATACATTTCAATATTGATGCTTAAAGGAAAAAAAAAAATAACAGTCTAAACCTGAAAACATACTTTTTCTAGGCTACCTGCCAAATGAAATTGTATGAGGAAGGTTAGATAGGTGCTGACATGAAAAAAACAACATAGAATAAAAGTTGTGACAGCATTTCTCTCCTTACACCATCAAATTTTGACTTTTTTTTTCTACAGATAGAACACTAGGAAAAAACCCAACCCAAATTCAAAAATCTAGTTCTCATTCTCTTGATCATGTACTACTCTTACTTTTTACACTGGGTTTCAAATGTGGCACATGTATGAATTTATCTAGAAACACTGATTAAAACTACTGTGGTATGCTAATTGGTGTTATTTATTGAGTTATAAATAGGAAAGGCAGTGAACTGAAAAATCAAATCTGAACTGCCTGTTATTCTGAAACATGTTGGATTCAGACAAACTCTGGGTTGGAACTTTGGAGTTGTCTTTAAACAATATGAAGTTCAGCAGAAGAAGACTTTCAATCTTCTATAGTTCCAAAATGCTACAGTTTATCACCCTTTGTTCTAAGTTACTTTTGATTAGTATAGATGATTTTTTTTTTTTATATTATGGTTAACCAAGATAAATGTAATAGATATGTCCACAGATATTCAAAAATGGTGGAACCTTGTGACTTTGGCCACCTGTTTTATTTGTACTCATTTTAATGCAGACTTGTGTGTATGTATGTGGTCTGATTTCAAAGGAGAAAACATAAATCTGCAGCTTCACCAGCTTCTGCAATTCTGTCTTAGCTTTCAGTGAATGGTTAGCATTTCTGTGCCTATAAGATGCACTTAAAAATTAAACCTTGTTTCTAATTACATTACTGTCCATATTTTGTGGGGGTGTCTTCCAAAAAACAGAAATTAACTAGGTATGTAATATTTTCATTGATGTGTATTTTTATGGCTTTTTAACATTTTTAAACACTACAGAATTAAAATGGCTCTTTGTTCCTGTTCATTTCATTAGCTTTAAAAGAACTTGGAGTATGGTCCTTTTTTCTGTAAGTAGTATGTTGTTTTTAAAAGGACTGCAAAATAAGTCATGTATTTAAATAATATATAAGGCAAAGAATTGGATATATAAAACTATACAGGGCAGAACCTATACCAGGCATGCAGACACATTTTAATGATCTCCCTGCAAAATAAGTCTAGGAATATTGTCTAAAGACAGCAATGTCAAATAAGGCTGACAGTAATGAAATAGGACAATGCATTATTAACAGAATAACAGCACCATAGGAATATATCTAATTTATATACCCAGGATGATTTGTTTCATTGGTTCAGCCCTGCACTGCCTGGGTTTACCAGCTTCTGTTCCCAGAAACCTGTGAACAGCTCATGGTAGGGCTCACCACAAAAAGAAGACACAACTGTTTGTGATTCACTAACTAATACCTTTGTTCAATGTTCATATCACCAGAAAGCTTTTACTCATTTATGGAAGGGACAGCACCTACACCCTCCAGAATAACTAGTGTGGTTTCTCCTGCTGACTCAAGGTTATCTCCCTGGAAATGAAATTTCAAAGAGCTGTGTACAGTTATGAGTAACTTATGTGCAAAGGCATCTTGAAAAACAGTAATCTCCTAAATATCATGACAGCAGAAGCTAAGCTATGAAGTATTTTCAAAACAGCCTTCCTGAAGGACCAACATGCTATGTAAGTAGCTGATAAACAGAGTTGGAGTGAAGCATCCTGAGAAATGGGACATCCCCATTAAAACCTTTGATTTTTTCCCAAGTCTTTGTATTCATTCTACAGCTCAGGCAGAGGACATCCCTGTCTATCCCTCTGTATGTGACAAAAATATTCATTTAATTAACTGGCATGTGGGGTGACACCAGGTTTCAGAGATCACCTAATCTACCAATCTGACTGGAGGCCCATTAAAAGGCAGGAGAAGTTTTCATTGAGTCTTCTGACACCCTGGTTTAAGTAGCTACCTGATCACAGTGGGGGATCCTGTGAATCTGATTCCTGTAATCTTTATGTTCCCAAGTCTTTAATCAGCCGGTGACCCTACATGGTGCAATTCCTAAATAGGTATAAATATCTCTTCTTTCAGCGCCAGCCCCCAAACCTGAACAAAATCTGACAACTAATTCCAATGTTGAACCATGTGCACTATATGAACACCTTTCAATGAAGTTGTATTACTTCAGGGATGTTTGTTATACCTGTAAACAAATTCCACAGTAGCATTTGGTTACACCGCTAATTACCCACAAAACCTATCGCTGTCAAACAGCAATGTGTGTGTACCAAATAGATACTGAAAAAATAATTATTTTGATGCTGACCTTTTCTGTTCCTACCAATGATGTGGATTAATAAACTATGACGTATTTGGCATAAAACACAACAGTATATCTTCTATTTAGCAGCCTTTTCAATGAAAGACAGTTTTAAGGTCTGGTCTCTCCTGGATACTTGTGATTTAAGAAGATTTAATGAAAAATACAGCAAAATGTGCCAGCGTAGCAGATAGTCTGGGTGACAGGTTTAATTTATGACATATAAGTGATAAAATGGCAGTTTGAAAGAATTATGAAACATTTGATATAATCTTTTGTATAACACTTCCACCCTTGGCAAAGGCTCAGATACATTGTAGTGAACAATAAAGTAATAGTCTTATCTAAATTGGTTGATGATTAGGTAATTTTTTTCAAATACAGCTTTCTGTTGTAACTTGTTTAGTGTAAAAGCAGTGATATTCTAAGTAATGCCCTTATCAAGCAGCCTGAGTTGTGCAGTGCTGTCCATTGTAATGAATACAAACAGAGCAACTGTTTCAAAGGTACTTTGATCATGGTGTTAACTCTCCTAATGTGTGTCTTCTATTTTTTTGTACTAAGTTACCTTGAAAAGCTGTTTTTACAGGCGCAGGGAGTTGTATGTACTACCTGTATTTCTCACAAGAACTGACATTTATGAGTGATTGAGTGATGAGAAGATTTGATATAAAATAAAAATCAGGTCAATTATTCCCAATTAACATATGTTTCCATGTTTCTCAGTGATGTTATTTTAATGGTTGTGCTCATATTTTATCACTTTATATTATCCTTTGTTAAAGTATTGTTAAAAATGGGGTGTTTTGCTACACTTTTGAAAAAAAAATAGCTTATAATTGCTTCAAAAATAATAAGTATTAATGAATTGAATTTGAAAGAGAATTCTAGAAGATCACACAAATCAAATTTTACCGCACAATTATCCATAAATACTTTTTCTGCTACCACCAGTCACTGATGCATAACCAGCCTAATTTTCAACGGGATTTGTAGCTTTTACTCACCTTTCTTCACAGAATTTCAATTTTGGCATTCCATCAAGCTAAATACTTCCTGATTTTCCTGATTATTACCCCACTACTATTAGATTTTTTTTTTTTTTTGCTGATTACATAATCTGTCTATACTACTTGTCACTCCCACCAACCATAAACCTGTATCACTAAAAAAACTGCAAACCCATATAGTGGATGTCATTCCATAAAAATGGGGCATGATAAAGGTTTCCCAGATGGTTTTTGTGCAGCAAGAACCTGGTTAAGATACAGTTAAATATCACAATAGATTGACACATATTTTATATTTGATTGGAAATACTACCTAGGCAAAGCCATTTAGGACTACCAACCACTTTAAAGTTGGTGGTTCTCCAGGCTCTTCTCTCAAACCTAAAGTGCTTGGGAATGCCAGCTGCAATGGCAGCAAAACTTTGAAACACGGAGGGCAAGGGTATTCATATCATAAAGTAGTCAAGTGGGAAACTCTGGCCATGGGAACTGCCTCCTAGTTTCTTCTCCTCCCTTCAACTCTAAAGGAAATTTTGGAGGAAATTAAAAGGCAAATTTGTTACCAGAAGTATTAATATGCAGAATTTTACCTAGATGAGGTCCTTAAACACACATCAAGTGGAGGATATAAGTGCTTTCTTACATATTTGGTAGAGTCCTAGCTAAAATCTACAAACAATATAAAAACTTTCACTTATTCTTTAGGTTCCTATGTCTGTAGGGGAAATGTGATTAATTTCACTAACTCTACCCCATTTTTACAAGCATTTATCTTTTCATTACTGTGATTTCCATGTTGAAGTGAAGGTCAGCACAGAAAGACAACTTTTTAAATCTCTATTTTATTCTTAGACTACTTATTTCCCACAGTTTTTTTAAATTAATTCTAACAGTCAGCCAGGGCAAGCAGAGAAAATCATGTGCTTGTTCATGTCTGAGGAAAACTCTGGGATGCATTTATAAAAACTGGGCCAAAGTTACCTATTTGTCTGAATTTTACCATTCGTTCGAAAGCATTCTGTGAATTTTTACAAATCATTATTTTCATTTTGTTATTGCTGCTGCTGTGGGAACAAATGAAGTTGGAAAAGTAGTTCACAAGGGAAGGATAAAAGTGTTGACAGATTTTTTTCGAAATGGGGAAAGTAGCAAATGGAAAGAGAACAAGAGAAACCATGAAAAATAAAAGGGTGGTGTGAACTTTGGGCCATAACTTGCTGACAGCCAGGGGAAGGCCAAGAGGTGAGGGTAGGAACAAAAGAAACAGAGAAGCCTTCTGAGGCTTGTAAATAAGGACATTTGGCTGCAGGTGGAAAAGTTAAATAACAACACCAGACTCCCTCCTGGAAGGATGCAGGCCTAAAGTGAGAGGTGTGGCAAGCACACACAAAGTGCTCTCCTGGATTGAAGCAGGGGTCTTGTTAATCAAGTAACTTCTCAGCAGGACCCAGCTGTTTCAGGGAAGGCCTCAAAGACTGCAGGTTGTGGAATACCAGTCTGCAGAATAATCTACCAAAATCCTGCTAGCAAGAAATTGGCTTTTTCTATTTTGGGTTGTTTTTCTTCCCTTTAGCTGGTGTAACTGAGAATTCTGGCAATCCACAAGAACAGACAATTCTTGTCTAATTCCTTGAAGCTCTCTGGGTGTGAGTCTGGCTGGAGGTTCACTAATGCTTTAAGATTTCATCCTTGTTCACAGCCATAAATACTGGCACAACTACATTTAAAAGAGTACAGGTGTGTGTTGTGTGCATACCCTATTACTGTATCCAGATTGGAAGATGTAAGTCTTGGGAGAGTTGGGAGGTTTATATAGAATTATTTTGCACCTTCTGTGCAACTATGAGCAAATTATGTCTCTACTGTTTGCATATGTCCTAGTTTAGCCAGGACAGAGTTAATTTTTGCAATGGCTGGGAGGGGGCATGACCAGGACCCAGAGGTTATTCTAGACCACCTCATGTCATTTCCAGGGATGGGGGGGAAGGGAGCCTTATGAGGAGAAGGGATCCATGCTGGGTTGTTGCAGCACAGTGGAGACAGCAGTTGGGTATTGTTGTTTCTGTGTGAGATGATTCACCTCTTTTTTGTACCCTCCATTGTTAGTATTGTTGCTGTTACTGTTATTTTTCCTTTGTTCATTGCTTTTCACAATAAATTGTTTCTATCTCACCCCATGATCTTTACCTTTTGTGCCTCCAGCTCTCCTCTGTGTCCTGCTGCAGGAGAGGGCAGTGGAGGGTGGGGGGGACAACAAATGAGTAAGAGGCAAGTGGTTTGGAGAGTCTCAGTGGGAGCACCATCCCTAAATAACAACAGCATACTGTGTAGGATCTCAGGTGGATATACTAGAAATTTCAAAGTAGTATCAAGTAAAGGGACAAAATCTTTTCTTTGTGCTACATAAGAGACTCTATTTGCTGTAACATCTTTTAAAAAGTAGCCATTTACCTTTATAAGAGAGAACCTAGTTTCAGTTCCTCACCCTAGCAGTTTTCTCTTGTCTTTCGTGACTAAAGCAATGTTTTTCCCCTTCAAATGTTTTAGAATTTTCCTTTTTACATTTATATATCTGTTGTGATGTTGGATAAATAGTGAATCCTCTTGCTACTTGCTCCATTCTGATCCTCTTCTCTTTTCTCCAAACAATTCTGAACTCATCTGTATCACTTATTTCTCCACTAAGCCAGTCTTAGTCTCATGAAAGAAAGTGCACAAGTGCAAGCATACAAGTATAACATTTCTATGTACTGATTTAAGAGTTCTTGCATACAAGGACTACATTCCAGGTGCAATAATTAGTGCATGTTCAAGTGTGAATATCTTCAACTTGTGTAATTCTCTTTTTCATTTCCCTCTATTTTCTCTCATCTCATAACTCACTGCACTATGATGTTTTGTGGATTTTCTGTTTTTTTGGTTTGTTGGTTTTTTGTTTTGTTTTGTTTTTTTGGGGTTTTGTTGTTTTTTTTTTTTTTTTTTTTTATTTGTCTCTCTCTTTTAAAGGTTTGTTTTCTTCATGACCCATATCACAAAAGTAGACATCCCTGTTGCACATTGCAGCCTCCATCCAATCCATTTCCTTGAGCCATCTAACTAAGCAGTCTAAGTCAGACGTGTTACTGCCCTGGGCTGTCAATACTTCCAGAATGTGATTCAGTTCTAAAGTGGGGTGAATTACCTTTTGGAGGTTCCTGTATCTTCATCTGACAGAAAAGGTGCCTCAGGTAACACTGTTCCTAATTTGAGCAATATGTGAAATTAGGTGAAACTGAAACAAGTCCCACAGCTTACAAATAAAATCCTGGAAGAGAGAAGGCTTTCCAGAAGAACAGGCAGTTTAAATCACAATTCAAATAGATGGGAAAGAAGGAAAAAACAGTCTTCATGTGGCTCTGTTCATAACACATGCCACAGTGCAGGCTGATGTTCTAGTTCCTATGATCATTCTGTGATCATATAAAACATCATAATTCTGAAGAAATACCTCTTTTGTACTAGAGAACTGAAATAATTATTTGTGTTTTTATATTGTGAAAACCAGAGTAACCAGAGCAGAAGGTCCCTGATTGTTCATCTGTATTAAGAGCCAGATCTGTCACAAGAAGTGTGCATGATTAATATACAAAGAGGAAAAGAATAACCCGTTCAACGATCTGAGATTATGCTAAAATCATCTTAGATAACCGTTGTAGAAAGCAAAGGCTGTTACCATGTGTCTTGATTAGAAATTCAACTATAAAATTCCTTTCTTCTTCAATGCTTTTAATAATATTCCTTGCATTAAGTACTGAGCTGTCTTCAGTGTTTCCAGTTGCATATAATTGTGTAGCTTGGATTTTTTCCATCTCAGTAACTAAGGGCATTAAACATCTTCAGATGTCATATTGACTTTGAGTTCAAATTAGTAAATTCTGGTTCTGTGTCACTGCTAATTCTTTATACCCAACCAAACCAAACAAATAAATGAGGAAAAATAGAGTGGAGTCCTTTTTATATACCCCTTGCAAAGGCACTGCATATTAAAGCTTGCATAGTCAGCAACATGGTAAAATAATCAAAATATGTTGGGGTACATTTTAGGGGTTTTGTACAGTTTTTTTCGCACTCATGAAGAAATACAGTTTCTAGTTGTACAGCAGCCCCAATCAATAAGTGTATTCTGATAGCCTAGATTTTTCACTGCTTTGCTAGTGTCATATCGTACACAGCATCCACAGCTTTTTCCTGCTGTACACTTGCAAGCAGCAGCTGTTTCATGTTGCTTTCCACTATGGCTGTCCCCAGGCTTTATAATCTCATCCTTTAAGATTATCCTTCAGCTCAGTGCCTGAAATACAAATGCTTGAAGATGTGATTGCAAATGTGTTTGTGCAGGAAAAGTGGATTTCTCCATCCTTTGTCCTGGTTCCCATAATACAGGGGTGAAGAGGCTTATAAAATGCAGAAATACTTCACTTTTTTCTTTTTTTTATTTTATTTTTTTTTTTTAACTGCAGAATGAATGTATCAGGCAAATATATTAAATGAAAGATCCTAGTAACTAACTGAATATCACACAACTGAGGGTCATACAACTCAGAGTAGAGCTAAACATGCTGCTGAGGTAAGCATTTAGATGGCACGTGAGTCACTGCATTCATGATGCCTGCAGCAATATTCACTTCAACCACACAGTGTCTAGTGAGTTGAAGTGTTACTCTTCCATCACGAGTAACCAGTTCTGCCATCTTCCATACAGAAGCAGAATGCACGAGATTTCCAGCTGCTATTGGGCCCTCCGATTCCCTTCAAGTCTGAAAGGCAAAAGTGAAGGTATGCCTGGACTGCATAAAGGAATTTAGGTGCAGATGCAGGGAAGTTGTAGAGCTGGTGAACACGTCTGGAGGGCAGTGCACACTTCGAACCATGAATGAGCACCTGTAGACAAAAAGCTACAAGAGAAAGGCAGACCCTACTTTGAGGGAAAATTAGAGAACTTGACTAGGTTAGTCTAGTACAATGAAAGGTCAGCAGACACATGGTCGTGGAACAGCTACACAAAATACAACACCTGAAGTACTTGAAGCAAATTTGTGATTCCATAACATGCAATTGGTTCTGTTGATTGATGCAGAACACCATTCTCCATGGCCTTACTCAGAATGACTTAATTTCCTTAGCTAGGACATTTAGGGGTGAATCATTTCAATTACCACCTACTTGCACCCTGTGGTTTACAGCCACTGGCCTACATGCGTGAGACTTTCAAGGATTCAAAAAAGCCTATATAGTTACAGCAGGGCTGGAGACCATTTCCTCTTGGTACTGTGGTGAAAACAGCTTTGAATTTGGTAAGAGAAACCCATGTTACCAGTGTACCTTCTGGTTTTATCTCTTTGTACAGCTTAACCCATGGCAGCCCTCCTTACCCAATGCTTTTTCACCCCTGTATGCAGTTTTAATTAAAAGGCTTTTCTTTACGAAGCTCTCTTGATGTCTCTCCAGCTCTCCTCTCTCATGCAAAGTTTTTGTTTACAGTTCTTGCAGAACCAGAAATCAGTTCCAGCTGTTCCCTTTGTTATAATTTAGCATCTGGAAAAGGATTTGGTTTACATATACATGCATGACAAGAATTTATCAGATGAAATTGCCCTCAACTTACATCAACTAACTATTGAATTGCCCTTTTTCTCCCAGCATTTTCAATATTAAAAAATATGTTACAAAGCAGGTTCCAGGTTCCTAAGCAAATTAAAGAGCAAAGAGAATGTGTAAATATAGGTTTTTCAAGGGCCACTTGAATAAATAATCAAAAATACAACATGCACTTAAGCAAATAATAGTTTGAGCCCTCAGTTAATTCAGTAGCAAAAAAAAAGCAGATTTTTTTTAATTGCAGAGTAGAATATATCACAATCAAACAATTCCTGTATGACGCTGCTTACTTTGCACTGTGTGAATTCATCAGAACTGTAGAAACAAACTCACCATTGAAAAAAAATTTAAAATGTCTCAGAAATCTTCCCATCAGCAATAAACTTCACAATAGACCTAAATCTCAATAAAATTGAAGTTTTTGATATAGCATTTTTTATAGATCAATATAACACCGAGCAATTACAAATGGACAGGAAAGCCAACCATAAATACAGCTGTTGAAAAAAAATACAGTGTCATAATTAAGAAGCTGCAAGCAGCAAATGTAAATACTCTCCATATGATGTTAATATAATGGGAAATTAAATATTTAAAGAAGGAAAAGGCTGCCAGTACCACATGCCAGCACCTATCAGCTCAGTTTGATAGAATAGGTTTAAGGTTTAGATTAGATTTCAGGAAGAAATTCTTCACTGTGAGGATTGTGAGGCACTGGAAAAAATTCCTAAGAGATGTTGTGGATGCTTCATCTCTGTCAGTGTTCAAGGCCAGGTTGGATGGTGTCCTGAGTAACCTGGTCTAGTGGAAGATGGCCTCGCATGTCAGGGGATTGGAACTACATGATCTTTAAGGTCCTCTCCAACCCAAACAATTGTATGCCTTTATGATTTTTATGCAAAGTAAAAATGGTCCAGATCAAGAGAAACTTTCCTGGTTCAAAACAGGTTTGAAATTAAAAAACATTTTTCTTGTACTAGAAGATAAGTTGAAAAGATATTTAGTCCGGATTTATTAAACATGTGTCTTGGAGTAATTGAAAAAAGAAAACAATAAAGAAAAAAATAAGAATAGCATTGAAAGACAACTTCATATTTAAAAAGGATGAATCTTTTTGACCTGGAAAACTAAAACTCTGCTTCCTTTCCAAGGAGTTTTCATTAAGATCAATTAGGGTTTATTGAAGAAATTAATGCGAAGTGAAAATGTAAATAAAATCAGTATTTTTGCACTTTATGTAGACAAAATAATCTGAGAATAAATTAATATTAAAATTAAAGTACTTGAATATATAAATAATTTACAATGAAATAACTAAAGTAGAATTTTAGGAATTTATTTCTTATATAGTAATATTCTACTCTAGAAGTTTCCAGTGGACTCAGCTCTGATAAGGATTCCATCAAAGTCCATGAACTGAAGCACACATGGATTTTTCTCCAGCATACACCTTGTTTATCTAAACTAAGGAACATCTCCATTTTTGTTGAATTTGCAAATCTCATTTCTCTAGTAACTGTTACCAGTGTTGACACCCAGAGGCTTTTGATTCCCTTAAGGCTTTAGAGTATGGAAAAAGATCTCAAAAAATTTGTAGGTACATCACTAGCTTGGGTGATTTTATCAGTTATATATTCACTGATGAAAATTTTTCCTGTTTTCATGTCCAAAGGTTTTGTTCCTCATTTTGTTCTCTGTCTTGTTTTTTTTTTAAATTATTTCATATTTGATTTTGGTTTGTTTTGTTGTTAGGTTTTGGTTTTGGTTTTTTGTTTTGTTTTATTTTTCCTGGGAGGAGTTGTATTTCCTTTAGGTAAGAATCATAGTATAAACATGTTTTTTTACTTTGCTTCTTTCAAGACATTGAAAAACCAAGGGTATATTTTTTTTCTCAATTTTTGTGGTTTGAATTACTTCTGCCATGTAGAAAACATTTGCCTCATCTGATGAGTTCTAGATTACACATTGAAAAGAGATATTATGCAATTTCTGGAAGAGCTTTGAGAATTTTTGAAAGACTCCATCAGTCAGGTTTGCTACGGAGGTGTGAAAAGAGTGTACCAGGAAGGAGCAACCTATCTCATATCAACTCTGTATATGAGCCAGGGGAAGTCTAACACCTAGCAGGTCCATATCACAAGAAAGCCAATCCATATAACCCTGGCAAGCCAGGGTTTATTCTCTCTCAACATGGCCTTTCCTCTAATTTTAGCAGATACTTGAAGACATTTAAAGAAATTACTTAACTCACCTACTTTTTACTGACCGTGGCCACAAGTTCCCTGAACTTCCTGCTGGCCTTCCACAAGATTTCTCACTCTGCACAGCACCTGTGGGTGACAGATGACATGATTTGATGAGCATGATATCCAGCAGAAAGTCTAAAAAATTGGAAAAAATGGGTCTACTGTCATGGGACATAAGGAGGTGAGAGCTCTGAGAGGATTTTCCAGTCTTCAGTCTGCCCAGACTTAAAGTTCACCCTATATGTGTAATGACAAAGTTCCCAGATCTACAGAGGTCTTAAATCTGTGTTTCTTGCTTGATGTGAGGCAGTGGTTCCTAACAAATCTAAACATCATTACAGTCAGGGTATGGATGATAAAATTTCTAGTCCCTTTTCCCTGTGCAATTTTTCTGTGGGTTTTGTATGTGTCTTTAAGTTGTAAGCTTCAAGGTCACAAAAATTGTTGGAATTATAACACATTTACACACTGTGTTTAAAAGTACACAGGACCTGACAACACCTTTACTTAAACATACTTAATAGCATAGAAATTCAACATATGTAAGAGAAAAATCTGTGGAAAATAATTCACTGTGGAAACTCTTAATTGCATAGATACAATAAGTAATTGCGTAGATACAATAAGCCTTCCAGACTAAAAGTAGTAGTAGTAGCAGTAGTAGGAGTAGAAATGATAATAATAATAATATCCAGACCCTCCCACTCCATGCTTTTAAGGCTCATTTTGTAGTGCCCATTGTGCCTATCACAATTATGACAGATACTGCAGTATATGAGTAAGAAAAAAGAAGTTGACGCTGCCAAAATAACTGCCCAAAACTAAAAAAGGTATAAGTAAAATAGCTAATAAGTATTATTACTTATAAGTGGTTACTTGTTTGTTGTTTACACAATAATCATAGTATTTTGTAATCATCATTCATATTTTGCAAAGAAAGTAATTTCCATTACTCTATAGCTTATCCAGCAGAATTGTGAAGCATAAATGTAGCAGAAAATACATGCCAACATTTTTTAATTCTATGAGGATTAAGCTTTGTTTTGCTGAATCCAGGGCATAAAATGGAGATTGGAAGTGTGCTCAGGTATAGCTGTGAAGGCTGCAGTGAGGTGACTTCTCCTACCAAAAAACCAAAATGTGTCATCATGACTGTCTGAATAACTAATTAGTAGAAAGGAAATGATGCTGATTTGCTATTTGAGACAATTCATTGTTAATTGATTGCAATTTTTTAGGCAACGCCAGAATCAAGGAAATTGAAATTAATAGACAAAGGGATAGAGATATCATTTTTCCCACCTTATATTAAATTAATGATATTTCATATAACTCTTGGAAGACAATATCCTCTAAAATTCCTTGGGGTGAAAAGGGCAGATTCACTGAAAATTGCTTCCAGTATAAATTCCAGTGATTACTCTTGTGGTTTCTTTTCAGTTTAAAGTGCATTGTAATAGTATTGAATGTGGCTTGACATAAATTTTGCAGAAATGTACCTTGATTAAAATTTCAGCAGAGTAAAAAAAATGTTAAAAGTATGTGAAGAAAGTACTTATATAATAACAAAACAGCTTTCAAATGCTTGCACTCTACTTCCTAATGTCTTATGGGATTTAATAACTTTCTAGATAACCTGAAAAGGAGAACAAAACTGTCATAACTGAAAATACTTGTATTTAATCATAATCTTATATTGAAACAAAGAAATAACATTCATACTTCAAACAAGTTTGTTTTTTATACCTGAAATGGGCTGACTTTAGTAAGAACTAGAAAGTTCAAAACCAAAACAGTAAGCAGAATATTCTTTTCTAATCTTTGCTTAATATATAAACACAAAGACATAAAAAGCAGATATGTTCTTGGTTGTCTTGGCACTGATGGAGGTATATAAGGATATATGACTCACATAAATGATGCCTAATTGCATTTTTCAATCATTACCTAAGACAGTGAATAAGGAATTGCAGAGGTGCTAGGAAATAACAGCAGTTTTCTGATTTTTTTCATATTCCTACTTGTTGAAAAATAGAGAAAATAGCTTTTTTCATTATTTATTTTTCTAACTTTTTTTAAAACAATTCAAAAAGGCTTCCCACTAGGCCATTTGTTTTCTGCTAGGCAAAGGAAGAATATGGAAAAAAACATTCAAATTGAACCAATCAAGATGCAGTTTTACTCATTTTTGAATGAGGGCTAAGGTTCACTAAAGTGGCAAAAAACTAGTAGGCCTATGTGGAAAAGAAAAAGAAAACAAACTTTGTACTCTTTCATGAAAAGTAAAAAACTTCAAAATAGACCTTGTTTAGTAATTGCTGCAAAATTTATCAATGTACAATTAAAAAAAAATGAAAACTTGAACTATTTCCTTTATGTTAGCTGCATCCTTCAAACGAAAAATAGTGCTTTCATTTTATAGACAGAATATCAGTAGCTATATAAATCCAGGTCCGGTACTTCTAGGTACCAAAGCTTGAGGAAAGGCCAAGCAAAGGTTTTACTGTGAAAAAAATCTCCACGTGTAAATTCTGAGTCTTGCTAAAGTCAGAGACAGGACTGATTTAAATGTATTTCATTAATTTCTGAGCAACCAATATTCAGATTTTCTATTTTTTTCTGACCATTTTCTCTGGGTGTTATCTTTTGGACCTATTGTGTCTACTTTCATGAAGAAGCAGAAATTTTCTGGCATGAAAGAATCTGGCAAATGCACAGATATAGTGACAAGCACATCTCATATCCTAAAGCTGTTTTCTGCCAACAGGAGGTATCTTATTTCAACATATTTAATCCTTTTAGCTTCAATATAAAGAGATTCTTTGTTGTGAAAACAGTAAAGTTTTCTGCAAGTACCAATACTTGAAAAACCACTGAGCATCTAATTTCACTACTTTTTAGGGTCACTTAGATTAACATGACCATTTAAATCAAAAAAGGGTATGACTGGATAGTTTCAATAGTCTGTTAATGAAGATAGAAGAAATTCATTTCACTGAACCTCCCAAAATTTGCCATGCTTGCATAGAAAATACTGTTGTTAACTCCCATTATTCTACTATTTGAGAATGCCCAAATGTATATAGTTCATATTTTCTTTTAAAAAACAAGTGATTTTTACCTTTCAGATATTTAATGGAAGTTCAGAAATTAGGTAAATATACAGAATTGATGCCTGACATTAAATATTCTTCATTTTCTTTTGAAAAATATTAGTTTTGCCATAAATTAAATTGTTTTTTTAAATTATTTATTACTGATAGTTTATACATTTCCTTTTGTCTCTTTCCTTTAGCTTTGTGAAATATGTATGTGCAAAAGAATACTGAATAACTTTTTAATAAAGTCATGGACCTTGTTGAAGCAAAGTGATCAAATGTGAAGGCTAGCTCCATCTAAGGAAAAGCTGTTTTTCTTTGAAAACTATAGATATTTTTTAAAACCTACTTAGATGTGCAAGAAAAAAATTAATTTCTATTTCAATTACTAAAAACAGACATAAAAGCTAAATTTTAACTATTAACCTGAAAACCAAAGTGTTTGCTTTTAAAAACAATGCAAGTACTTTGGCATTTTTACCATTACTGTTTTCAGGTGAAGTCAGGAAATATTTTATCCAGCTGAGCAAAAGATCAGGTGCTTGACAGTCTCCCATGGTGTCCTTAGAGCAAAACTGGTAATATATGAATTGGATAAGTGGAAGGGGATGAGGAAACTGGCTTCATCACTAGTCTCAGTGTCCTGTGATCCACAATATGAAGTCTGGATGGTTATCAGGAGCATCCCTCAGGATATTGGGGCCAATATCATTAAATGTCCTTACCAGGACATAGGAAATGGACCTGAAGAGAGCAGCAGGAAGTGGGGTGGAGGGGCAGGGCAGGGACTTACCATGAAGATGGCCCAATACTAAAAACCATTTTCAACAGACTGTGAAGTCTCCATCATTGCAGATATTCAGGATTTTCCTGCACAAGTACTGTCTGGGCTCTAACTCGCTTTGAGCAAAATTGTGGATCTTCCTAGGCTTCCCTAGACCCTGTCCATTTTACATAATTCAATGATGTTATAATTCTGTAAATAGATCCTTCTCCTTGAAGTGATTGAAAGAGTAAAAATAGATCCATATTACAACTCTCCATCTCTTCATCAAGCATTCCATTGCTATTTGGACTTCCAGTGATATTTGCCACAGAGACAACCTCTGAGTCTGATTTAATCTTTAATTAAACAGTTTGTATAGCAGTTAACATTATTACATTTCTTTGTTGCATTCATGCTTTATTACATCTTGCAGAGATTTTAGATAGGGATTTCATTTACTTTTACTCATTATTTTCTTTACTTTTTTTATACCAAAATAAATAATTTTAATATTTTTTATCCTTTTCATTCTTAGAGGAAATTGACTTCTAAGAGAACAGTACAGTTTGTTAAATACCAAAAGACTAGTTTAAGTAATTTCATAGATCTCACTAGAAGTAACAACTAAGAAATTCAGGGGTGAAATATCACTGTTAACTCATCCTTAAGACTCAGTATGAGGAAAACATGAAGGTAATTCCTCCAGGTATTAGCATTTATATATATCAAATTTTGCAAATTTTCTTCAATGTGAAGGACTCTTCAAACAAAATATTTAAATATTTTATGCACAAGTTAAATTATGTGAATATTCTTTTTGAAGTTCAGAGGATGGTTTGTTCATATGAAATACATCAGTCAAAGAAAAGAAACAATATATTATATACAGTAGAGCATAAATGCAAGCAATAGGCATAAATCAAGAAATCATAAATTTACTTATTAGGATAAATGTCTTTCTCTGGTATGTAGAGAAAATAAAAATTATTTTGTATATGGTTCTTTTACCCACTTCTCCCTTTCTGTCAAATTTCAAAGAGCACCTTGAAAGAAATCACATGCAACTTTGATGGTAGTAGTAGCCTCCCTCAACTTGAAGTTACTCTTCCAACACAAAACACAATTTTTCTTTTATTCTATTTTTCTTCTTTGCAGTTATTGTTTTAATAACTATCTTTTCAAAAGAAAATAGCAGTTCATTCCTGGGGTGTTAAGAAGGGTGAGAGGTAATGTTTGGTTTTTTTCTACTGAGAAAAGTAGGGTTTTTTTATCAAAGAATGGTTATATCAAAGGTATGACCCACCTTTAATAATTCTGGGTTGCGTTTAATACTATTTTACTTGCATAACAGGGGCCTTTATTCTGCTTTTCTTTAAATCTGTAGAGAGGTCCTGTTAGACCCTGAGAAAGCTCAGCATGGTGCCACCAACACCACGGTTCGATCCCTGTATGGCCATGGAATCAAAAGCTGGACTCAATGATCATCATGGCTCTGTTCCAACTCAGACTGCTCTTTGATTTGCTGTGATTAGTATCTCTACAACTGCTGAGATTTAATTCTCCAGCCTCCTTTTAATTACTTATAGAACATTAGAGAGTAGAGAGTACTACTCCACTCCAACTACATTTATTGATTAGTCTTGGTACAGGACTGTTTTCATGAGTCAGTTCTTTTAGAAGTAGGATAGATAATACTTTATTTTTACTATTTGAGCATATTGATCTATTAGAGGTTTGTTTCCTTCCTTCTGTGCATAGTTTTCTAAATCTTTGTTTCCATTAATCACTCTGCCTCTGTTCTCACATCAGCATTATAATTTTAATGAAAAGGGTTTTTTTATCAATGTTACTAGTCTTAGATGCTCAACATGAATTTTTTCATTATACCTGAAAAATCCACTTCCTGCATCTCCAAAATACTTGCAGCTTTGTTAAAGCCTAAACCATTAAATCCTGAAAATATCTGCAGTAATACTTCTTCAAGTGCAGTCATAACCAGATTGCCAGAAACAGTAAGTGTCTTGTTTTCCTATTTTTCCACTAGTGGAAATGAAAAGGATTACCTAGTAATTTATTCATAGAAAAGAGAAAAAGGTGGGAAAAAATCTAAATGTGTCTTGTCAAGACTCAGTGATGAAATATACCTGGTAAGAACAGTTTCTCCCTCAGATATATTGCCCAGTAAAGATCCAGTGGAGTATTGGCAAAAGAGCAGCTACCAAATAATTCTAAAAGGACTAAATACTCTATACAGAGGATGAAAACAAAAGAACCTTTGAATTTCTCTTCTGACAGACATGATACCCAAAAGCTTGGAAATTATACTAAAAAAACCCAAACTATTTGCTGAACTAACTTAGTGTGTGGAATAAAGATGGAAGAATCAAATCTGGATTTTAGGGTTTAGCCCCAGTTAACAGGATGGGAAAAGTGTGTGCAGTACTGCTGTGCTTGTGCTCTCTTTAATTCTTCAACCTTACTACAGCAGTACATTAGCAAATGCAGAAAAGGTGGGTGACAGTTTCTCAGACTAAAAGGTGTGAGGACTGTGAAATAGATCATGGTTAGTTTCTACTTCTCTCAGTCTCTATGTTTGTTCATAGTAACTAAAAGGGGTTGGAAAACCTCTATGTAAACCACAAGGTTCCAGTCCTGGTAGACATTCACGTTTGGATTGATGAACCCACTCATGACACACAGGCTTGTATTCAGAAATGGAATGGTTCTGAAGTAAATATGAAATCCATTAAAATCACAGCCAAATAGGATAATAACACAATTTGATGGGTCTAATTAATGTTAAACTGCCCTAAGGTGCTGGGAATATGCTGTTCAATCAGTCATATAATGTCTCAACCCTGGCTTCAGTACATGTTGCAACCAAACATTACTCTAATTAAAAACATAAAGAAAGAAAAAAAAGTCCTCACTCGTGAAATGCATGCACCCACCCAGCTTTGGTGAAATGTCAGAAGCAGAAGCAGCTTCCAGTGAGCAGAGCTGCTGCCATTGATACTGCTTTCTGCATGGCAAATATCAATGAGGAAGAATTTCTGCTAAACAATGTTCTAAAAGTACTCATCTTTCTGATGCAAGCTGGGACTTCTGCTTTATTTATGGGCTTAATTGCCTGTGTGCATTGTGTGCTGCTAATCTCACTCTTCCAGAGAGACTGTGAAACAGTCAACTTTAACAAACTCCTTCTTCCAAGGCACTATGACAACCTTCCCACCAGCATATAAGGAAGTCTCTTACAGAACTTGGAAACCCTGTGCTCCAAGCAGGATAAGTATAGAGGTTTATGAGGTGTCTTCTGCATCTCCAAAGCCTTTGGATGTGCACATATTTCTATGTGAATTAAGTATTCTAGCTTCTTGGCAACCCATCGATCTGAACTGCCTGAAAACTGAATTGTCTTCCCTTTCCCTTTCCCCTACTCCAGTTTGGCATGTGCACGTAATTATTATATTCCCAAGAAATTCTTCAACTTGTCTGTGAAATATGATAGTTACTGCATTTTAACTGGACATAACAACTTTTCCATATTAAACTATCAATACAGATTATTACTATTAGGTGCAGTAGATAGCAATAAAACCACCACCTCGTATTAGGCTTTTGCAAACCCCTTAGCTTATTTTCCTTGTAAAAACAAAATAAATATACATCAGTATCTACTGTTACACAAAGAAAATAAATTATTCACACTTATTTTGCACATTGCTTGTGCTCATGCAATAACTATGCCAGCTAAAATGGATTGGAAATACGGCACTTCCTAAAGGTAAGGGTTCCCAGAGAGGATCCACTCTGTGGGGAAAAAGAAAGGATCTCTACCATTTCTCTCAATGTTACTTGGTTACTGCTGCTGCTATTGGTGACAACAAACAGCAGAAAGGCTCAATGGCTGTCTGAGAATCTCAATGCAGAACAGCTTGCACGTGAACACTTTTCCTTCTCAGCAGTCTTGGTCAGCCTTGCTTTTCACATTTGTTCTTCTTTTCTTACAAGAATTCACCATCTTTTCAGAACACTTCACAAAATACTTCATTCTGCAGTTAAATTTGCTCTTTCAAATACCCTTGTACCTACAAAGACAAAATTTGGTCACATATTTAGGCTTTGGCAGCAGCTATTTTTTTACCAAAATAGTATCCAAATATTTTCATTCCACATTTATTGTAATTTTTTCTTAAAGTTTCAGCACAATTTCTACTCTTTTTGGAAAATCAACTTAATTTACTCGTTGTTTGATTGTTCATATTATCAGAATTTTAATGAAATCACCATGCTTATAGTGAGCATTAACAATAAGAATAAATTCTATGAATCTTGCTAGTTAAAAAAAACGTTTGAACAAAATTTCTGTTTTCTCAGAGTTTTACAATAATCAAAATTATAAAGACTTATGGAAAGAGGCAGTGATAAAATTCAAATAAAAGAATCTGGACAGGAGCCTTATAAAACTTCTCTGTCAGGTTTTTCTACTTTCTTGGCAAACTTGTCTGCCAGACTGTTGTGTGTGATTTGAAATACTGGGGTTTCTGTGATCTCTGCTGGGGGCAGACCACTAGACAGACTGCCTTGGAGTAAGGATGCTATTCTCTTTCATCAATGCATCAAAGCTTCTGTTTTGGTTTTTGTTTTTTTACCCCAATGTGGAATGCAACTACATTTCAAAATTCTTTCCCAAACCACACTATCTTTTTTTACTCAGTTCTCCAAATATGGTTTGGCAAGTACAATGAACATTCAACAGATATCCCAAAATTAAGGAAATTTGTAATTTGAGGCTACATCTCTACAGTTCCTAAAATGCACACAGAATGTTTCCAGTGACAGATATCAGACATCTGAAGAATTCCCTTCTGCTAAAAGAGGCATTACAAGCAACTTAAAAGAGCTTCACTGCTGCCCAAACAACAATAGAAGTCATATGCATGAAATATTGTTTAACATATTCTGTTTTAGGTACAAACATGTGGACATATTTACTTGTAGATATTTCAGAAGACAGGTACTCTCTGTTGAGATATTGGAGAGCTTTATCCTTTTATTGGTCCATTTTGGTTGTCAGAATCTCTATTTTTTTCTGTATTATTTTTGAATGTAAACCCAAATCCTATTCTCCCTTCGCCATTAGTGTTGCATTTATATTGAAACACTTTAATGCCTCAGAGTCAGGAATACTGTAGGATCAGAAGTGCCTTACCAACCAAATGTTCTGGAAGTACAATTACTTGTCTTTCATGATCCTTGCTTGGATAATCAGACATGAATTGTAGACATAATAAACTTAAATAAAATTAGTGATTGCCTGGGAGATTAATTTCTCCCAGTACAAAAGAGATGATAAAGAAGATTCATGTGATTTTTTAGTTAAATGAAGGAATAAATCCATGCTTTTCAAAGTCTTAAATGGACTAATCATACAGATTTGGATTATTTTACCAAATAGTTTGGTAGAACACTTTCACATCCCATTTAGAGATTAATCTGTACTGTAAACATATCAACAAATTTATATGGTGTACTCTGGTGCAAGCAGCGCTATAGCCATTTTAAGCATCAAGAGAGTAAGGTAACAAATACAAAATAACTAAAGAGAAGCAGGAGTAATTCTCATTAAGCCACTGTCCATGCATATTAAATGGATACAAGACAAAAATACAGGGAAGAAATTTTTTCTTCCATTATTTTTTACTTGCAATTATTTGGCCTTATTCAGGAAGGACCAGTTCCTCTTGCAATTAATTAACTTCATCTACACAGAGTCATGTCCCAAGTCTTTTTGTGATACTGATGTTCTTTTCCCTCATGCAGAACAGTATAACTGAAGCTAGCTTCCATATGGTGGTAGACCATTGAAACAGGAAATGTTGAAAAAAAAAAAATTGTGATTTCACAATTTTTGGTTAATACCTTCCATCAAAGTTGCACATCAACATTCTTCCCAATGGAACACAACTACGACCAAGAATTCAACTATCTGAAAGGAGAGGATTCTTCATAGATTTATTACACACAGTACAATCTCCCAACCAATTCCTTGTTATCTCAGTGATTTTTTTTAACATATTTTCTCCGACAAACCTAAATCAATTCAAACCCAAATAAATTCAAACCCAGAGAAATTTCTTTTTAAATATTAACTTTTGAACAAGATCTCCTCTCAGAAAGAACTGTTCTTTCAAACTCATGCCTCTATTTAGGTATATGTGCAATTCCTATTGACTTTAAGAGGATTTGAAGAATGGGCTTAACAACTTTGGTACATAGGTATGGAACAGGCAAGTGCATAAGTGCTTTCAGGTAGGTCTTTAGCAACCTTAGCATGTAACACCAGAAAAATAACACAAAAGAAGCAGACATTTTGAATTTGAAGGCATTGAATGCTGCAAATCTTTAGCATCTCCTATGCCAGCATTACTGTTTTTATTAGCATAGATCACAGATCCAAAATAATTATGAGATTATAAGGGTATATTATATGTCTTTGGTATATACTTTATTATTCTTCCTATCAAGAAATTATAGCCACATATTTATCAGCATGATGCCTGATTTCTCCAACCATTATAGCCTTAGTTTTCTGAGAAATAAATGAGATAATGACATCTGCTGTAAGCTGATAGGGCGTGGCCTTTCTCAGAGTGGACTGTTGTATTTAGCATTTCTGACAGCTTTCATGAAGTGAAGTATTATAGGTTTAAGAAACTCATTGCAAGCAGACTGTTATGAAATTTTAGAATTAAATAATTAGTTATGCATAAGAAACCACCAAGCTAGTACACGAGGACGTTTTTCTTTTATGAATAACTTTGAATGTTTCATTTTGATGATTAATAAAACTTTCATATATATGTAAAAAGGGGGAAAGGAAAACAATGCAGTGAAAAATGTTTATTCTCGTTTCTAACATTAGCTGTCATTGTTATTCTGAATATAATAGGATTGCATAGCTCCAAGTTATTATTAAAATGGTTACATTTTTAAAAGCAAAAATGTAAAAAAAAAATTGCTGTAAGAAATTCAGTTTAATGTAAAAAATTTATATTCATTTTTCTGAAAATATTGTAAGCAGTATAATTTCTATGCATCTCCTTAAAGAAAAATAAGCAATTTAAGTCCACTAAGAGGAATTGCTCTGCAGATCAGGAGCAATTCAATCACATTTTTATTAGCAGCAGTGCAAAGTTTTTACTAAGGAGAGATGAATCAGATCTTTACATGTTTTTCACTTATGCCATGACACAGTGTACCAGAGGCATATAAAGGACTCATGAAACCAGGAAGCAACCCAAAGCTATTTCTATGGAAACAAGCTCTGGCTGCAGGGAAAGCAGTAAATCAATCTCCTTCATGTTGTGTTTCAGACATGTTTGAATGTATCCAACACTTGGCTGCCAGGTTACCTAACCACCTAGTGTTTCAGGATTTAGTGCTACTGAACTCCTTGCACACTTGTTGAACAATGCTAGTTTTGACTGCAAAAAGCAGGTAGGCATGATTTTTTTTTCTTATTTTTAACTGCAGAAATAATGTCTATTGACTTTTGCTATGTTGTTACAAATTACACACCTTTTTCTTTTCTAAAAGACCAAATCCTCAAGTAAGAAAACAAATAAAGAAACAAAAAAAACCCCAACCCCTCACAACAAAAACAAAACTCCACTTGGGGTTAAATAGAGCTAGTGTAATCAAAGTAAATTGAACCCCAGGCCCCAAAATGATGTCATCATCAAATTGCTGTTGGTGAGCATAGGCTGCAGAGGGCAATGTCCCTCAGCAAAGCACTGTGCTTCCCCAGGAGTCAAGTCGACCTTTTAAGTGCATATTGCTTTTTCTTGAGTCGTCAGTTGTTTGCAGTATGAAGAATAGGGTCTTAATCACAATAAGTAATTAAGGGATCACTGGATAAGTATTCTACATGTCTGGTGAATAACATGCTTCCCAGAACATTTGTAACAAAATTAAAAGCTGTTATTTCATTATTTAATCAATAAAATAAAAACCTGAAACTTTGCTTCTGTTTTAACTGGATAGCAGGAAATTCAGGATATCCAGAAGAATGCAATACCAGGTAGGGATGGAAATTCCCTTCTTCTTTGTGAAAGAAAAGAAAAAAAGCTAAAAAAACTCAGTTTTTCCATGAAAATATCAGCCAGCTATATTGGAGAGACATGTTCCAGATTTAAGGAATATAAAGACTGCTTTTCTATTCAGTCTCTCTACAGATGAACAAGGTTGGAAGAGCTCCATGCAATATTGCCAACCACAAGCCTTCAGAAAACATGAAGCCAGTCTCCAAACTGTAAGGCCAGCTTTTAAACCAAAAAATCTTCAAATAGGAATAAATAATGTACTTTCCTTATTGGTTAAGTTATTTGGGTCCAATACAGCCTCCACAGAACAAGAAGTTTTTTGTTAAGAAATTAAAGCCAAACATGCCTACTGGACTGCAGGACTAGAAAGGAAGAAGAGTTAAATGGAAATGAATTAAGAAAAAGAACAGGAAATGGGGATAAAAATGGATAACAGTTCAGTAAGAGAGAAAAGTGAAAGATTAAGATGTAAAAGAGACTGCAGTTTGTATGCTGTGTAACATGGTGTTTTGCCTATATTGCTTTAGGTCACAGAGATGCTAAAAATCTCTTAAAAGTCATTCTGGTCTACTGAAAACAACATGTGGAATGCTGAGTGTTGAATTCTAATACACACACAGAGTACAGCTCCATTCTGGCATTCTCTGGCTCGATAGATTGCCTATTTGGTGCATTAACACCAGAGTTTATTGGACAAGATACTGTCTGCCTCCATCTGGAGCTCACAACAGTTTCAGTTAAGTACATGATGTTATGACTAACAAGTAGGAGTTCTATAAATATCTAATATTTGCTGCAAAGTTATGAGTGATTACTCAAAGAAAAGCACATGGAGTGACCGAATAAAGGCATCAGAGGTTTATAATGATTTTTGATTAATGGCAGAAAGAAAACTCTCAAATGAAGAATAAAATAACAAGAAACATCTTCAAGCTATTTCATGTATAGTCAGGTATTCAGATATTCCAAAACCTCTGCCTAACTATATTCTCAGATATTAATGCAGTATTCATATCCAAAATAACCAGGTTTTTTGGTATTTAGGATAACATAAATACACTGACTTAAAATTTCCCATCTCTTCCACCTACTCCTCCTCCCTCAATGCTTTTAACACACACTGAATATTATTTTTTCCATTGAGCTCTCTTCTCAACACTGTTTCCCTCTTTTCTCAGACATAAATGAGGTGCTGGGCAATGTTCTGACGTCAATGTGGTAATTGCCCCAGGGGGGGAAACAGGAGTTTAAAATAGAAATAGAGACAGACACAGACACATTCATATGGACACCTGTGGGTGCCAACAACACCGATAGACCCAGACTTCTGGGAACCTGTGGCAGACTTCAGATGCCACATTGCCCTCTGAGCCTTGTATGGCATTGTTCTCCCTGTGTCTTGGTGAGGACTGAGATATGAAATTCAGGACTGGCATTGGACTTGGAGCTGTTCCAATTCTTACCAAGATGCATCAGTATGGCTGAGGTCTGTCTCCAACTACAACTGATTTTTTCTTTGAAGTCTGTATCTTGCCTATTATACATGTACTCTTGATTTCATTTATTATAAGACCAAAACTATTTACAGATCTCTGGGTAAATGACAATCTAGTGTTTAATTTCTTCAACATGGATTTTTCTAATGGAAAATCTCCTGAAAAAGGAGCAGTACTGCCACCAGCCACACAGAGTATTCTAGTTTGTCAGATTTAAAAGAAACATAAAAGCATAACATTTAAAAAAGAATATCCAGTGATAGGAGGCAAAGGTCTGGATTTATTACTCTTCTCCATTTCTGTTTTAATATACAGGAAACATTAATTAAGACCAGAAAAGGTGCAGAGTAGCTAGATAAAGAAATAAAAAATGGTTTCTGAGCAGATGCTAGAAAGTTTGGCTTGTTTAGTCTAACAAAATTATGTCTGAGAAGGGACGTACTGAGTGTTTCTGAAAGAATCACCATATTAACTATCAGATAATTAGCAATTAACAAATGGGAATGAATTGACAATGAATATATTTAGATTGGAAATTGGAAGATTTTTTAATCATCTTTCAACAGAAGTTCTGACATGTCCTTTTAATAAAGAGAGGTTGTTGGGATTTTTTTAAAGGCAGCTTTATAAATTTATACCTGAATTTAAAAACAAAAAAAAGAAGGTAGTTCTTTGGGCAACAAAGAGAAAATACTTGTAACTCTTCATCAAACAATGCTAAAGATCAAAAACCCTAAATGAGTTCAAGAGACCAGGAAATATTTTCAAGAGAAATCCACAGAATGTTTCTAAACTGATAAAAAACATGAAGCTGAAGAAGAAAAAGCACACTGGGGAAACATCATATATTTTTACCCAGTTGTTACTTTTCTCTCATGGCTTGAATGTGATTTACAACATAAGTATATCAGTTTCTGAGAGAACTCTGTACCTAGCAGACTTTCTACATAAGTCATACCTCTATTTTTAAGTTAATCCCAATGGAGTTGAAGAACAAGCTATATTCAAGTTATTCTGTACTCTAAGAAAGAAGTAGAGGGAGAATCAGAAGATCATCTGCAGTTTTTTGTGTCCAACTCCACAATGTGTTGGTACTTGTGCTCCTAATGTCTTTATCATCAGGCCAGTGTGTTCTGCTCATCTTTGTTCATCTCCAAAGAAAATTTTTGCTCCAAAATTAATAAAATATTTTTTTCTTAAACAGAGCCAAGCACTAGATACCACTTGAGAGTACATCAGTCTTTAAAAATTAGACACAGTGTCCACCTTAATCAGGAAGCAGGCAATCTGAAAAGAAGCCTTAAATGTTTTGTAGTCTTCCTCTTGCAAAGACTTTGGTTTGGTGAAGAGGCCAGGGATGTCCATGCTGCACACAGCTATTCCTTACAACAGACCCAACTCAGGGCACAGATGAGCCCATCAGCCAAGCTGGGCTTGCCTCTGCAGAAACATTTAAGAAAGGGCATAGCATGACTAGACAGTGCTGATTGAGGACAAATGTATGAAAAACAGCTCTGTGAACAACAAATAGCTCTGCAATCAGAGAAGAAGGAGATTTCCCTACAGCCCTCAGAGGACCCCACGCTGGAACACATGGTCATGCCCTGAAGAAACTGCAGCCCACAGAGAGCCCACACAGGAGCAGGCTTCTGGCAGGAACTATGGCCCATAGAGGATCCATGCTGGAGCAGAGAAAAAGTGCGAGAAAAAAGGAGAAATGGAGAGAAATTATGAATGGAACACCTATTCCTCCCCTCCTCCCTATGCCTGCCTGGATGGTATGGTGGTAAAGGAAATGGTAGTGAAAGAGTAAACATGAGCCCAGACCAGAAAAACAAAAAATGGAGGAGGAGATGCTAGACCAATTTGTCTTTTTTTTTTTTTTCTTATTACACAGGTCTATTTTAATTGGCAGAAAGTTAGTTTAATTTTCCTCAAGTTGAGTCTGCTTTGCCCACAACAGTAACTGGTAAGTGATCTCTTTATCTTGACCCACAAGCTTTTTCATCTTCTTTTATCTACTGACCTACTGAAAAGGGCAAGTGAGAGAGCAAGTAGGAGTCCAGAAGCTAGCAAAGGTCAAACCAGCTCACCATTCAGGCCAGTTCTTATCAAACACACTAGAAAAATTGCTTCCAAAGAACTTGAAAGATAATTTTGGGAAATGGTGATGATTATTAAATATCTTTGAAAAATTTTTTGCTCAAAAGTTTTTAGCTTCCATTTTGTTCTTTTGTTTTAGCTATGTCAAACTTAAATAGGGGCAGGGGATTAAAAACAAAACAAAACAAAACAAAACAAAACAAAACAAAACAAAGCAAAACAAAACAAAACAAAACAAAACCCCTATATTTTTCATGTAAACCTCCCTATTTTAAGGTCACTCCAGTTCTTGCAATTTATGTTTTTAATATTTCCACTGTGTTTTTTGCAGCCTTATGAGGAGTACTGCTTTTCCATGTAGAATACAAGAAGTCAAGTTCTTGGAGTCAGTCTGAGCATCTCATGATAATTAGAAAACACTGTGTCACCACTATGGATAGAAATCTTTGGAGTAGAGCTTTTGACTTTTAAACATCGTATTGACCACCAGCTGCTGCCCTTGCTGACAGTGACACTAGACTCTGCACTGCACTTCCAGCACTGCAGGAATTTGTGTATATGTCAAAATAACAAACACAAGAAAAATATTTTGTAGCCACTGGAGGGACTGTAGCCAATCAGAGGACTGGAAAGCAACAGTCTTAAGTACGACGGAAGATGAATGGACAGCAGTTAGCTTCCCTTGCAATTTTTCTCTTTGCCCTTGTAGTCAGAGTATTAGAAAGCATCATCATAACCTTCCTTCCCTGAAATATGCTAGAGAAATCTTTATATCAGTTCTAGGACCTTGAATTAGCCACAGATTTTTGTCACAGAAATAGCTGAAGACCTTTAAATACTTAATGATTATGAGAGTATACACTCTATAATGTTTAATTTTGGGGATGGATTACTATATAGATGTTGGCAACACCTTGTTTCCCAGGAAACCTTGCGAAGCCAGTCATTCTCTCTCACAGTGTAGAATTTTTCTGTAATTTCCAAAATTTAAACAAACCACACTTGGCTACCTCTGGGCTCTTAGATAAAGACGTGTTTTTCTGTCCCTTTGGAAGTCTGACTGTGTTACTGATCAGAGGTTTCCCGCTGCCCTCATGCTGCAAGTTTGTCCTCTTCCTCACTTCCAGCCTGCCTCATGCCAAAGACCAGGCAGTGGCTGATCCCAGCTCTCCTTGCCCAGTAACTGGAGATGCAGCAATGTCCCTTTCCTGCTGGGGGAGTTTCCTCACAGTTTGGTGTCTTCTTCACTCCAGTAGCGTCCAAGGCAAACTGGCAGCCTTCATCTCTGCTGCCACAAATATCTTTCTAACTGAATGTAACATCCTGCAAACTGAAGGGAGAAAGTGGGAATACCATCCACCAGTCATAACATCACACCTTATTTGTTTAAAAATCCAAAACAGACGCATCTTTGAAGACACTATTTCTTTGTACACGCTCACATAGAGGTCTTCAGTGCTGAGTACAAAAGCATGAGTTGTTGGCACAACATGTCTAACTACAGAACTAATCCCACAGTTTGCAGCTTAGGTTCCTCTTTCTAAATGCAGCTGTCTAGTGGCACTCTAACTCACATTGTTTGCTCAAGTGAGATCCATTTTGAAATTCCAGGACTCCTGTGCGTGCTCTTCTTCCCATTCCACTTGCTTCTACCTCTAATTCTAACAGCAGTTTTCCTCTTACTTTGTATGTCATGTTTCTTCACATCCTTGCAGACTGTGTGTACAAGGGTAAGGGTGGCTGCAGTCTTGTTACACAAGTGTGTGGGCTCCTGGGAAAACAGCTACTATGCATGGCACAGCAAAATTATGGCCTGGTTCCTGTGATCGTGGAGGAGTATGAAAAAAAATGTGCTTTCCAAAATTAAGTTCAGCTCTTTATTTGTCTGCATTTGCAGTGATTTTGTGGAGCATTATTGGCTAATGCCAGTGAAACAGTTATCAGCAATTTATGATGGAAGAAAATCAGAGTTTTGGAAAATTAGAGGGTTTAAAATTCCTTGGTGGTTTTATTTTTTCTTCAAACAGATTTTTTTTTTCTTTTTCAGAAGATTAGAAAACATATTTACAATTAGGTAATTCAAGAAAACACAATTCACTACTGTTTTATCTCAACTACCAGAAGAAAAAATAATGTAATCCCTTGTTATTTTTAATACATGTTTTCCAAAGGAGTGAAATCCATTACAATGCTCTTACAGCAAAATAGAGGAATGCACTCATCATCATAGAGAAGGATTTGAATGTGCTAGACAATACACATACACAAAAGATTATTCTGTCATTTAAATATTATAACTTTACAATACTATTATTTCAAAGCATACAGCAGATGAGCAGATTCAATATGATACAGTGTTGGTCAACATACTAGAAAGTCATCTTATCAACAGCTGTATTGTCAATAAGGATTTTAGGTAGACATGACTGAAAAATAAAGTCTTAAGGATACTTTTAAATAGGGCTGTTAGATTTATTTATATTAACCTAAATCTGATAGACCTTGCATAAATGCCTGAACAAAGCATTTATTAATCCTATAAGGAAATGAGAGATGGATTATTAAATTCAAGGTATTCTCATTACCAAGAGGAAACATACTCTGGTAGAAAAAGTTCCATATATGTCCTAGAGCTGGTCAAGCTAAGATGTTCCTGTGTGCCATTTTCTAGTATTTAAATGGATTATGGATTGATGCTTTTCCTGAGGGGAAAAGAAGAAAAAACTTTAATGTTAATGAAGACAAAAAAACAAATGTTAAATCTGCTGACATTGTTGCTGAATAGCATGTTCAGGATAATGAAGAGTTCCTTCTTGACATTTCAGTCTGTTATTGTGTATAAATTCAAATTTATTTTGAATAAGTATTTAAAGAACATATATCAAGATGGTTAGTACAATAAATATTAATAAGCAGGATGGTGATTTGATTTATTATTTTTTACTTAGAAATAATGAATTAAGGAGTCATCTAAAAAGATAATACTTATTACAATGTATTTCGGAATGCCATGAAAAAGCCAATAATTTGTCATTGTGTTTTTCCTTTAACTTCTTGTCCCTTTAGTTACTTTCTCAAATGTTTCCTAAACCAATATGTTTGTACTGACCTTAAGAGACATTTGAATAAATTTCTTTCTCCTCAAGTGTCCCACTTGTAAGTTAGTGACACACTGCTACCTGTAAAATTCAAGCTATTTTCTTTTCCTTTTCCTTATTTAATAGAATAGCATGGCTGAAACTGGAACTTTTCTTACTGTTTTACATATATTAGCTCAGTTGATTAGACCCTGATGCCAGTAACACCAAGGTTGAAGGTCCAATCCCCATATGGGCCATTCACTTAAGAACTGAACTTGATGATCCCTGTGGGTCCCTTACAACTTAAAATATTCTGTAAAATATGTTATAGACAAATGAATTTTATTACATCAAGGTACTGCTTGATGTGCTTGGTTAAAGCCACAGAAAACTGTAAATCATTAGTGGCATGGTTGAAATATATTGTGTCACTCATGTACTGGACACCTGGGTATTTTCTAGAAGACTCCCTCAGAATACTTCACATGTACATTTTTTATCACTCTTGGTCTTCCTGAGGGTTCAAACAGCGTGTTATTCTGATGCATAACTTATATTTATTTTTAGCCTATTTAAGTGTATTTTGTTTGAAAGAGGCAGAATTTTCTATATGCATGCTTGATACACAATATGATCAGTTTTATTGGCTCCAGTCTTATTTGGGTCATTACAAGTAGATGCTTTGTTATGTTTCCTGCCAGTTACCAAGATCAATACTTCCTTTCATGACCTCATGAAAACATTTTGCATTTTCAAAACCGTTGATGAAAGACCTTCACATGATGGCCTTTCACACCAGTTGGTCTCAGTCAAAATACTCCCACTACTTTTAGGAGAAGATGACAGATTTCATCCTACTGCACAGCAGATGATTTGTTTAGCTATTTACTTGCAATGAAAAATCATCATCTACTGTTGTGAAATAGACATTAGATTACAGGCTAATAAAACATAGTTATGGGATAATAAACATTCACTTTCTCCCTGTTATAACACCTTGGAAACCTTTGGCAGAGTAATTTGGGCAATAGATACAATGATTTTGTTAAGATTAACTTTTAAGCAGTAAATAGTAAAAGGTTACCCACATTCCAAAAGTCACTCCTAAAATTAAAACAATATGTATACTTACACATCCACATTCTAAGGCATGAGCTGAAAAACTTTATATTTTTTTTTTCAATATAAGGAGTAGAAAATATGCAAATAATTCCAGAGACAAACACAGTACTGAGAATCTGTTATGAGAAAATTACATTTTTTCCTTCATTTTGATTGGTCCAGAGACCAGGGCAAAAAATACACTGTTTCCAGGAGCTTCATCCATTCTTACTGTCATGAAAATTTGACAGCAAAAAGGACCACCTGTATTTTTGCTGACTTATACTTTTTCTGGATAATAAATGTCAATGTAAAACATCTGGGATCCATATTAAAAGCCTTACAACACTATTTTTGCTTCACACACTCAGAAGTTTACTACCTTTCCTGAGGCGAACAATAATTTGACCAAGAAAAGATTTGGTGTTAGATCAAAGCTGGAGCACTCTTTGACACTAATACTTCTTTTTAAAGATCTGCATCTGATCCCTGTCCATGGATCAAGCCATCTCATGAAAACTATTTTCCTGATGAAAAATGAAGGGATGACTGATGAATGAGACAAACATTCAGAGAAGACGGGTCTAGATAGTGAGATCCACTCATACAAAACTAGACACTTTAGAAGAAATTGAGAAATCTATTTCTGTATTTCAGACTTTGTAAATAATTTTATTCATCCATACATAGCACCATTTAAGGGGGTTTTTGGGACTCCTTACCTAAACAAAATCAGCAAACTTCTTTAATTTATTAAAATTGTGGTCTAAATTTGGGAATGTTTAGACTCTAGTGACTGGGGCCAGAGAGGTGAAATTATGAAACAAGTGCAATAGACAGATGGACCAATAGGAAAATATTTCACTGCATCTGTGGTGCCACTAATTGTGTCATCCCAGGAAATGCTTGTGTCAGCCTCTGACATCAGCTTTCAAACTTTACTGTGCTCTGGAGCTTTTGGGTTTTAAGAAAAGGCTATCTAAGCCTTAAATTAAAAAATGAGCAACCTGTTTCCCAAACTGCTTAATTTTCATTAATTGTTGGAGGAAATCACATAAGCATATTCTAAAATGGCACAGTCACATATGTTGCATTTTGCATACACTTTTAACCAGCTGGTGTATGATTTTTCCATTAAAATGGCAGTGGACTTAAAAATCTGCTTATCTTTCCATTATTCTAAAGAAAAACACTCTAAAAGATAAAAAGACCACTATGCCCAATCCCAAAGAAAGATGTGTCAGATCAGTGAAATTACATTGTAACTTTATGTAGTGGAATTGCTGAGCAGCAGAATCAGTAAAATGTGAAGAAGATTTTTATAACTTTTTGAAAATGTATTAAATTAATGTATCAGAATGCACCTGGCCTTCCATCTGGGAAATTCAAGGTGCAGTCTAGGTTTTAAATTTCTTTTCAGTTTAGGTAGGATGTGTTTCCCTGAAGTACAAAATTCTGAAAAATTGTACTCTCTTTCCCTTTGTATGAATCTGCATCCATCTCTGAACAGCAAGTTTGTCAGCAACCTTACACATTCAGAATTGGAAATAGAATTGATGATCTTCAGCCTCGGGAGTGCAGACTTCTACCTACTAAGCCAAAGCAGTAACTTAGAAAGTAAAAAATGCTTTTCAGTGACTGAAACATGTAGGATTATTCAGAACCAAATCACAGCCTAACGCAAAGAATAGACATATAAGAGAGAATGTCTAATTCCAGGTAATTGCATTAAAATACAGCTCTCTCTGATCCTTATCCAAAACCTACTGGAAAATAGTAAACCCTTTTTACTGCCATGGTCCTCAGACTGTGATTTTGTGCAGTCAGAAGGCAATGTAGGTATGTATTTTAGCAGTACTCAAATGGGCAACTTTCATGGAAAACAAGGATATGAGAGAAAGTGTTTGTGACAAAAGCTAAATTGAGTTATTCTTTGGTTGGAAAAAACAGAATACAATTCTTCATTTCTCTGAGGCTCTCTTAGCTGGGGAATTGAAACAATATGTAAATGACATCAAATTTTGTTTTGCTTTTTTTTTAAGAACAGCCTGTGATAATCCCTATGTGGATCATGTACAAGGTTTATAAGCAACCAAAATAGGGACAAACAAAGGTTGTGCAGTCTTCTGGCACATTTTGTCTTGTACTAGTCAGAGAAAGTGCCTTACAGCCAAACACAATTGGGTCCCAAATGAACATTTTCAGGGAATAGCAGTTCAATATTTTGTCTTACTTCTGGGATAAACTGGAAGAAAAGCTTTATTTTTCTGTGCCTTCCTTGGCCTTCAATCCTTATTCATGCATGCACCTTTTTATTTTTTTCTCTGAAAAGTTATTCTTCAAAAGCTGCAGAGATCATGCACTTCAAAGCAGCTGGGAGATTCAGCTGATGCAGGGCACAGCCATCTGCTTAGACAGACTGCACCATGACTCACAGATAGTTTCAGGAGTCCTAGGTTTAATCCCTACCTTTCTAAAGAAGTTCTGGCAACATATTGCTGTGTGCCTCAGTTTCCACAACTATCAAATGAAAATAATTAGTGTTTACTGTATAGGTGCATAACATAAATGAATTAGAGTGTGAAAGTCATGATATTGTCAGATATCTAAAGTGAAGTTTTTACAGTGATGTGAACATAGAACTACTTTTTTATACACTGTAATGTACAATACTAGGTCAAGATGGTGCTGACAAAATTGTTTCTGTGTTCTTCGACATGAAGGTACAATTAAGAACAGAAGCAATAAAAATGCACTGAAGTGGAACAAAAAGATCTGTATTAAAAATCAAGCCAAACATTTTTACTTGTATCCAAAGCATCTTTTAAAAATCAACATAAAATTGAAAACTAAGATATGATTTTACTGAAAAATCATGCTAATCACTAGCAATCTGGAGCAAAAGTTGGGGAATAAATTAATTTGTCAGCCAGGTGGCCTTTAGTGTGTTTTTCTGAGGCCAAGGATGCATATGGCTTGGAGAAACCCATTTTGTCTGTAACCCAGATTTCTGAAGCAGAACTGCAGTCCAAGTAGCAACAAGGTCATCAAAGGTTATTTATCACTCTTTCCTAATGAGCTGTTCAGACTCTGGCATTCATATGTGATGTAAGTACTGACCCAGGCCTCTCAGGCCACAGTTTGATATAAATGATAATCTCACCTGGGCTGAAATGCCTTGGCCATCTGTACACCTTTCTCACGGTCATTCCCACTTCCTTGGAAAGAACACAGCTGGCACAGGCTTATGCATGCATCCCTTCACCAACTACATCTTTCCAGGGGAGACATATTGGTACTCCACAACTCATCATCGTACAGAGCAGCTTTTTTCCAACTCTGCTTTCAAGTTGAAATCCATCCTCTAAAATACACAAGCATAACTACAGTGAAAGTATCTTTTAAAATCTCAGTCTTGGTTCTAAAGCAATCAAGCAAATTATTTACATAAAGATCAAAATTATACTTTTGTACACACAGATGAGCATATTCTTGATAACTGGCATGTTTTGTTATGTTATGTTTTTCTTATGTGTAACTGTACTTCAGATTGGAAAGCTACCAGTTAAATTTAAGAAATGCCAGAATTTAAGATGCTCAAACATCTTCAGTTGTCCCCCTAGTATATTATGAAATAGTTAACCACATAATTGTGTACTTGGGTTTGGGTTTTTTTCCATTGGCCCTTTATCTCTCCTCAGAAAAACCTGGATTTTTTTCATCTTCTTCAGTCTATTGTGACTTCAGGCATTATTTAATTTCACTGTCCACTCAATATGTGAAGGCATATTAAGATTCAACTAAAAGTGATAACCATTCTATTGCCAAGGTACTGTATGGTAAATACTCTGCTTTTTTCAAAATAATTAAAATTCTATGTAACTCATTTTTTAATGGATTCTCTATGAACTTTCATGTAGAATGTTCGGTACTTCTGCAAATAATAGCCCATGTACTTCAAGTTGAAGTAACTACCAGTGAAGTGCTAGATTCACAAAAAGATTAAGGCTCACTCACATCTACCACTTAAAGCAACCAGCACAAATCACTGCTCAGCTGCTGCTTAGTTTTGTTGTAGCCACATCAAAGCACGTATGAGTCAAATTGTTGAAAGAGCTGTAACCTGATATTTCTCATTGGCCAAGTGGTGTAAACTGAGCAAAACATGCAGTGTTGTATTAATGAACATTTCCAGATTTACCGGTGAACAACCAGGAACTTTTTTTAAAAAAAGAAACAGCCTCCTTCTGTGCATGCAGTTTTCTCCTCGATGAAAGTATATTTTCCATTCCACTTAAAACTTACAGCCAGTGCCCAGTCTGTGGCAGACTAAACCTGTCAGGGAGAATTATTTCTAAAACTAAGGATTTAGTGTCATTTGCTTAGGATCAAAGTGATGTGAAGCCTAAGAACATTTGTGAATACACAGAAAGCAGTATGAACAGGAGAACGGGTGAGCAGGATGAGATGTGATCACAGAAAAATTGGTCTATGTATAGCTTTTTATTTACTCTTCATTAATCTTTAAGGCTGCTATCTGATTAAGCAACACATTAACTTTTGAAATATTTCTTGATCATTTTTCCACTATTACTTCTACAGTTACACAAATTAACATACATATTAACCTACTTGCCACAGCAATCATGAACCAAACACCAGTGACATCCTGGAAAAAAATTATTGACTATTTATTGGAGAAAATACACAGATGTAAATGAAAGCAAATACTTATTTATATGCAGCAGAGTCTGTTGAAGATAGAAAGTTTATGGAATAATAATTTTATTAAACTCTATTTTTATGAAAATTTAAATTGGCTACAATAATATCTTAGAGGACCAGGGGAGTCTGATTCTCCAGTATAATACTTTATACTTAATCAGTGAGTAACTGCTACAATTGTTCCTAATGCATTTAACATGGAGCCATGCTAGGTTGGTTTAGTTAGATCAGCCAAGCCCCAAAGTGTCTTTCTCTTGGAGTGAGTACCATAACTCAACTTGCCAGCTAGCTGCAAAAAGATGCAAAGCCCTGAGTCAGGCCCATAATCAACCTCCAGGGGCAGAGTTGGCTGCCCAGAACAGCTCCATGGAAGCCAGACTGCTGAACAGAATGTTCTCAAGCAGATCTTTAAGAATGACCAAAGTGAATTAGGCATCTGCCTCTGGCTATAGGAAGACAACCCCTTCCATTTCCAATTCACAGCTACAGCATCCTGTAAAATATGCCAACATCTCCTGAAGGTGTTCCCTTTATATTCAGCAGCTTGTAGCTGGCATGTGAGATGAAATCTTTATACCTCACATCCTTTGATACGTACTCCAGTGGGCAGTTACAGAGTATTTCTTGGTATAACTCAATTACTCTCCATTCAGTCAATTGAATTGCACATTTAGTTGACAACTCAGCATGCTAAAGAGGAAGAAGAAGAGAGTGCCCAGGAGAAGAGGCACCCACTATCAGCTTGCATCATGTTTTAATAAAGTAACCATTGTGCTCACAGCACATTTCCCACAAGGAAACAGTAAAAAAAAAAAAAAAAAGTTCAAGTCTGTAAATCTATAGGTCTGAAATACAAACAAGGTACCCAAAGGGCAACATAGTCTGAGTGTGGGCAATTCTTGGAACATACACAAGGAGACATTTAAGTACCTAGATAAATATCAAAAAAGCTTTTATTCTTAAAAAAATAGAAGGAACTGCAAGATTAGGCAGCGAGAAACTGAACGGGATCTTGGACTTTGATGCTACTTTAAGTGCCAAAGTATTTTTGTGGGGCCAACTCAGAGCATTCAGCTATGCTGAGTTTACACTTGTCACAGCTGAGAGGAAAAGGTAGCTTCCAAACCAGCTTTATACCTCTTATTCCTGGGAGCAGTAATGTGCCAAACCACCCATTGGCACAAATAAATCAAAAAATCAAAAGCTAGCAGGTGGAATTATGGGTAAATGACATGCAAATAAGGCTGATCAGAACTGGCTTTTCTTCTTTCCTCCAGAAAGAAAACAGAGTATTCTTTCCTCAAGGCTCTCTGGCTAAGAATCATACAAAAGATAGTCAAGTGTCTATAATCGTTTACTATTAACTGGGCTAGACTGTGCAAAACTTCCTTCTGTAGATGAATACTTATTCACTGTAGTCATTGAGTTTTTTGTTTGGTTGTTTTGTGGTTGGGATTGGGGTTTTTTTTCTCCTATTGAAACTGGTAGCTTGTTTTCCTTGATAAGTTTTTATTAATATGAATAAAGACTGTGCAATCAAGCCAAATCTGTATTTCAGCTACACAAAAATACAGGTTTGTAATTTTCTCTTGTTCATGCCTTTTATGCTGGGAATGAACTTGATCTTATTCCAGCCTCCAAATATAATCTAAGAGTTCACAAAAGAAACCAGTCTCAAAAATGTCAGGCACAATATAAATGTGTGAAAGCATTTTCACCTAAAGCCATTCCTGCAGGTCCAAATCTCATGCAATCTGCATCTTCCAGTTAAAAATTTGACCAAAAAGCAACACCTAAGTATCCCAAAACAGTTTATTCTGGACCATAGCTGTATTTGTTGGGAAGCTTGTAATATAGAAAAGATTTCTTAGGGTGCCCAGATTTTTCAGGTGTTTGACTTTTTACTTATGAAAGGAGGCATGGATACAATATAATTATTTATCTTAAAATAAGTTGTTTTTTCCAGGTTAACTCTCAAATAATGGTGAATAAATAAGATTTTTTTTTTAAAGTAAATCAGCTATGGCAATTTGTGAACTAGAAACCCTTAATTCTGACCGAGAAGAAATATCAGGCTATGCTTTCTTCTCCTTTGACTAAGAAATCTAGCCTTGCCTACAGACATGCATGTGTACTCCAATACTATTATCAAATACTGGAGTTCTGTAGCAGGCAAATCAAAGATGTTTTTACCTTTACTGACCCAAGGTATCATATTGCATCCTCTTTGAAAAATAAAGCATTTTGTGGAGAAAAAGCTCAGCTTTCTAGATGAAAAAGAATTTAATTTCTCTCGTTAACTAGTTTGAGTTTACTATTTAGTAAATAGTTCCAATGATTTCTATAGTAATCTGCTTATCTTTGGTATTCATTTCATTCAAATATAAACTGCTCCTCTCCATCACACAGAAACACTTTACCACTGCACTCTATGTATTTCTAGACATTATGATGACAGAGGACTGAAAGGATAAGTTTCTTGCAAAAAATCAAACTGACTAAAAAATCTTTCTTCATATTCCACATAGCAAATATTTTTTTTTCTCTACTCATCACTGATAGAAGATAGCTGAGTTGGAACCATAGCAGTTCTAAGAATTAGCTGCTTTTCTTGCCTGGGTTTAGAGCTTTTTGTCAGTGTTTTGTTTTTGGAGGGTTTTGGTTGGTTCATTGGTTTGGGGGGTTTTGGGGGTTTTTTGTTTGTTTTGGTTTTGGGTTTTTTTTGTTTTTTGTTTGTTTGTTTGTTTTTGTTTTTAATGTGTCTGCCTGGGTGTGTATTATTGATTGAATCACCTGACAGATAGTTGAATTACCAGAGTTAACTGTCATTTATCAGGACCCTTACATTGATGATTTATTAATCATTATTGAGCTATGAAGTCTCATAGCAAAGGTTCAGCCTCTTTGGCTTTCTTGTCCTGCTCTCTTTCTTTTGCAAGAGAGTTTAAGGTCATGATGGCCTACTCTTGAATACAACAGTAAAATACTGGAAAATATCCAAATTATACAATAGCTCTAGCTAAGCAAAAGAATAAAGTTTTCTGAAGCAAGAAGCAAACTTTTTCAGGCAGAATGAAGCGCTTTGTTCCTTGCTTGACTGGAACTGTCATTTTCTGGTCACACCAGTATTTTCAAAATTCTGAGAGCTGGCACACACCAGCATAAAGGAAAATCGGAAGAGGTAAAAACTGAGAGAATTCTGAAGTTCGGGTAAAAATTTGAAAGAGAAGTTTGTTTCTCTATTTCCTTTTAAAGAAGACCTTTTTTTTTTTTTTTCTATTTCCTTTTAAAAAAGACTTTTTTAATTTCCTTTTAAAGAATTAAAGTCACATGGAAGGCTATTTTTCTCTCTGCTTTTCATAGGCCACTAGACTTGTATTTAGCAAATAGTTAGTTTATTACTAATCCAAAATGGATTACTTTTTCAAAGGGTGCCTTTTCTTTAGGGACAGTTGCATCACAAAAGTGGATTGATTTGAGTTGCGATGTAAAATCATTACCGGTTTATTTCCTTTGAATACAAAATATAGGAAATTTGAGCACATACATCTTGAAATTCAGTGCATTATTCACAAAATTTCTTGTGTTCTTTAGTGCATTCTAAATGTCAATTCACTTTTTGCTGCTTTGAAATGTATGTGCTATTTTTGAGAAATACCAGAATTTTATAGTAGCTTGTCAACAGTAATTGCCAAAAATTGGGAGACAATACTAATGTGCCTCCCATTCCTCTTTAGCAACAAAATAAACAAAAATAGCAAGACCAACTGGGTAGATGAAAAACTAGAAAACCTTCTGAAAACAATGGGAGGCAGCAGGATTCCAGAATGCAGTTCATTTCAGCCAAGAATATCGTTTCCATTTTTTGCAGAAAGAAATCTGGTAAAAACGCAGAGTACAATGAAACAAACTGGGAAATGGTGCAACAGACCTCCCATGTGGATCACAGTGCACAGCCCAAGTGGAAAACAGCAACTGTTATCACACACAGAACAACCACATGAAAGGGAAAATGTTTGCATCTACCAAGTGACATCCTGCCCATGAGAAATTTGATCACCTGTAAAATAAGCTATCATCCTTTTTAATTTGGAAAAAAAAATTAAAAAATACAAAAAAAAGAAAAAAGAAGGAATTCAAACATATGAGCATTTAATTTGGAAACATTTATTTTATGACCTGCAATTTCTAGATTTTTTTTACTACATATATTTAACAAGTTTTGATCATATTCCCTGAATGTGTTTCCTGCATTAACAGTCTAGGACCAGCTCTGGCTTCTTATTTCATAAATTTTTAATATATACATCAATGACAGGCTGTTATGGGCCATTCAACACAAGAGTGCTTGACTTTAGTTAAAAAAATTATGTTCTACCACTCTATATGAGAAGGTAGAAGAATAAAATACTTGCATCTCACTACTGAGATCAAGGTTCAAGGCTGTGGATGACCTTCATAAAATGGATTTAACTCAGCCCCTTCATCTACCATGCCAAGGAATATATCACCATGCAGAACCAACAAGACAACTTAAATTGAAACAAGGCATGAACCTATGAAGAAATGAATAATGAACTAGTTCTCAACAATTTCTGTTGCTGCTGCTTTCAGGTAGAAGATGAGGTCAGTGTCAGGTCAGTGTTCTGAACTTCATCTATCACAGCTTTGAATGTGTTTAACTGGTATCAGTTTAGCAATCTTTATAGGTAGAAATATTCACAATACACAATTAAAAGTAATGGCATCCTCTTGAAAACATATTTACAGAGTGTAAAACACCAGAACAGCTCTGACAGGGCATTTATCAGGTAAATAGAATGTGGTTTATTTATAAATATTTACCTATTATACTGGAAGAGTTATTAATTGCCTTTTCAGTCCCTTGTGCATGATAGGCTTTTAAAAATATGAGCTGAAGATACGTTGACCTGAAGGACCGGGCAACGTTCAGAAGATAAGTAATTTTAGTCTTCCTATAATACTTTCTAGCAGAAGAATGATTATTAAAATGACAAGTTTATACTGTTATAACAATGATGGAATCGTAAAGGAGAAAGAATGAGGCAAAATTAGACTTCTGTGCTAGATGACATCCAGTTTTTATCTAAGTGAGGATGCTGTAGGCTGGAACAACTTCCTACAAGCACTGTACGTGTTCATACAGGACTCCAGAATACCCCACAGATGTGGTGCAGGATGAGAATTGTTTGGGCACACCACCTAACTCACAAGTAGTAGCCACTCCATGGCTGGACCACACGCATTTACCACATGACATTATCCCATCAGCCAGAACTAAAATGTGCCTCATAAATGAATAAAAGCTTTTGCCTATGAGTTATGGGACAAGTTAAGGACAATTTGGGTCATGAGTTAAATATTTTGTGCTAGATTTACTCAAACTTCTACTACAGGGTTTAGGGCCAAATGGAAAACTATGTTATGCTGATGTATCTGAAACATTTAAATTTTTTTTTCTTTTTTCTTCTTTTTTTCTGGTGGGGAGGCAAGGATATTTTGATGAGTTCCTAGAAGTTCTTTATTTATCTATCCAACTGGACATTAAAGCATAAATATGTTTGCCATAGAGGGATGCTACAGATGTGTTTGGGAATCCAGGCATGTGCCAGAATAAAGATGTATGGCACAGCACACTGCGAGTTAGAATATTCAGAGTATATCTGTTCAAGGGTAGGAGGCATGGGAGATGACGCTTTTTCCCACGTCAGTGGGTCAAGGGACACAATACACTTTATTCGCTTCATTCCTCTTGATTTCTGGTTTTGTGAGAGTTTACAACAGAAAACTTTGTTGTTCTCTGCCCTAGAGTCTTCAGACAAGTTCTCAGATAACAGGAATAGCTGTAGTTTAGCACTCTGTTACCAGAGAGATGCCACAAAAATCTCCCCATGCAAACTGTGAAAGTGACAGAGGAATGAAGCCAAACTTCACTTTCCTATAAAGCAAAAGCTCCACAATAATTAATCAACACCAAGAGAAAAACTTTTCCAGAATTCAAGTAGTTTATATAGATAGAAAATTATAGGCTAGGCTATACAAAGAAATTCAGAATAAAAATAAAAAAAAAAAAAAAAAATAAAAAAAAAAAAAAAGTGCATGCAAACACTCCTTAGGTTTGTGTTTAACTTTCTACAAAATATTAGGCTCATGGTCCTTGCATTAGACTTTTCCAAATATCTCAGATGCACATCTTTTCTGTACTCAGCTCTAGAGATGAATAAAATAATCTTCTCTTTAAGACCAATCACCAACACAGCCTTTTAATGAAGGAATGAGACAAAATGAGGCTGTAAATCTTTCCAGAGAACCATTTTTGTACTGTTAGTTCATCCTTTTCTGTAATAGCTTTGGTTTTAAAAAGACATAGATTTCCAAAGACAGCCATTTGCAAGTTGAAATAACCCTGCAAAGAAGTGGGAAAGCTGTTTGTGGCAGTGGAAGCAGTATGATTCTGCCTGGGGCTACGTGTGTTACACTTGTCACAACCTCTGCCTTGTAACAGCAATACTGGAGAGAGGCTTCCTCAGTGTGAGCCACTGGCAAGCATGGCCTCTTTTTTCTTCAGTCAAGGCAGCAGAGGAAGTGTTGGCAAGCTTCCACCCCAGAATAGTCCAAATTATGCCAATCTGAACACCTGCCCTTTTTAAACAGCTTTTGGCCAAAATGCATCTTGAAATTAAGCTGGCTGAAGTCAGAACAGTCTGTGGTAGAGATCTTAATAAGACCTATTGGAAGAAAACCATAGAACAAGAAGGTAAAAAGAACTTTCAGAATAACTGTGTTGTCTTAGGGCTGGTAAGATTGTTTGATTCTGTTTTATTTTTTACTATTGACTCACCAGTATCTTAGGGGTGTGTTTCATCTGCCAGGACTCTAAAGGGTGGCAGTGATTCACAGCAAGGGTGTCACAGACAGAAGCAGAACTGAGGAGGATATGCTGCCCTTCCCATTGCCTGTGAGGGGCTCCATGAATGGTGTGAAGCCTTGTCATTTCTCTTTTATTATTCAACTAGTTAAACTGCATGGTTTCCAGTGAAACACAAAACTGGGTGCAGTTTTCAAGGAATTTCATGTCTAGGAAAGTTATAAACAAGAAGTCGAGGCCTGTGCTGACTCTAAAATCTTGGATTTTACTGCATTTGTTCCATCAGTCCTTTAATTGCATCCTTGCAGAAGCTACACAGAATTCAGAAGGGCCCTATGCTACTCCAGGCAGGAAAGGAAACAGCAAGAGGAGAGAAATAAAGGACAGAAATAAATAAGGACAGGGGCAAGGAAAAACAGATTTCAGCCCATGCCAAAGGCACACATCTGTCAGGTCACGAGGGCCTGACCCTGAGCAGCACACGAGCACAGGTACTGAGGAGCAGTGGTCTGATAGCTGAGGCCACTTTCTTACACTGGTGCTGTAAATCTGTCAGCAAAGGCACACTCACTGCTGCGAATGGAAATCAGGCCAGAGGAATGGGATCCCTTTCCAGAGGCCCATGGCCAGTGAGGCTACCTAGGTGGTCTGCAGAGCATCCCAGCGTTGCCAGCATATAAGTCAATGGTTTAAAATATTCTAATGTCTTTAAGCTCTCACTTCCAAACCACAGGGCCTAAGAGGGCATTTTTTTCCCCTAGCAACCAATTTATTAATAAAAAAGAAGCTTATAGTGAGATTGGAGAGTTACATTTATTCTTCCCTCCAAAACACCTGGAGTTACTTACCTCAGAACTTTCATACCTCAAAAGGCAAACCAAGCCAAACATTTAGGCGAGACCAAACCTGGAAAATTTTATCCCCAAAGAAGGATTGTTCTGAATTCATCTGCACATAAAACTAGGAGATTCTAATGCAAGCCCCAAAATAACCTATAATTATAATTTGTGCTATCTCTCAAGGACTAATATGCATTATTACTAATGAAGCAGAAAATAATGGGGCACCCAGTAGATTGAGAAAACCTTTTGTAGTTATGTGTAATTATATATAAATTTTGGCCATGACTTCAGAGTAATTCTGAAACTGAGTGAAATTTTTAGTCCAGCTATTCATCTTTACATTATTTAAAATTGGACTACTTTTTTAGGAAGTCAAAGAACTTACTTTGCTGTGAAGTTTAAATTAAAATATGATATATGCCTTAAAATTATAAAGGTTATTTTTCTAGTGTTCTTTGTATGACTTCTTAACGTGAAGCAGAAACATTAGAGCTGCTGCTAATAACTAATGTGCTGCAATATATATCTAGCTGCAAATCATTATCAATGAATACTTTTGAGAACTTGAAAATATGAAAAGAATGTCTAATTGCTGAGACTATTTTGAAGGCAATTGAACAATTCTGTTAATCTTCTCAGTAAAGCACAATATTGAACCTGAAATCAATGCCAGAAGAAAAGAAAGATTTTCTAATTCATAGGAACACAGTGTCTATTATTTTCTCTTCTGTCTTTTTGTTATGTACCAACTATTTCCTTTGTCCTTTTTTGAATGCAAGAGCATGGTAGAGGGTGGCACAGACCATTTTATTGCAGAGTTAGAATTGGCAGCTGTCTAGGATGGCAACTTGTTTTACATCTTGAGATGCAGAATTGGCTTAAATAACATTAGTGTTATGGAAATGTGTGCAGGTCAACAGAGGGAGGTGGCAAAGAGTTGTAAAGGACAACTAAGACAAGTAGAAGAAGGTGAGGGGATAGGAAAGGGCTGGGAGAGAATTAAAAACTACAAAACTATCTATGGGTTCCCTGACATACCACACAGTCTGATGAAAACCTACTTGCTTCTTCCCTTCGCTCTACTGAGGCATCTATTCATGTCCCTCACTTTGTACCTTTCACTGAATATTTTCCCTTCTTATGTCTCTGACGTCAACAGTAAAAATTTTCTTTTTCTTGCATTGTAAGAAGCCTAGAACTTGCTCTGTTTCTCTCAGAACCGTTTACAGCTGAAGACTTCTCTGTATTTTGAAAAACTTTTAATTTTGCCCTTCTCAAAATAGGAACAAATGACTTGGTCTAATGACAAATTGCCACTGTCTTTCATACAGTCTAATTCCTGTCAATGTTCAAGTCTGTGGTGGTAGCAAAGGGTGAGGCTGCATAGGAAGACAGCAGAGCCCTGTTTGTATTCCTGGGAAGTTTCCTTGGTCTCTATAACAGGATGCATTTGGGAAAAGTGGTCTTGTAGTAGGCAGCTCATCAAGAAAGAGCATGTTGGAGCAGCTGCAGCTGCATCTACGAGATGAGGAAAACCTCTTTCTCTTTGGTTAAAAACCATGTTGCTTCTGTCATAGACAACAGTCTGTGCCTGAAGCAAGACCTTTAATCAGAGCTTTCTGCCTGTACATTTGAAGTGGGATGCATCTAAAAAGTAAGCACTTTTTATGTATTATTTTTTTATAGAGAGATTTACAGACCCCTAGAAAATTATTTGTCTAACTCAGAGTAGACATCCACCACAGATGACATGAGAAGCTCCCTGAAAATGCCCTAAAATATGTTTGTCTCCCAAATGATTGCCTCTAGGTTGCCTAACTCATACAAAGACAATTGTTTACCCTGTCACAAAAAAATGTCAGAGCAGACAAAGAGAAATGCTTTCACTATCTATAGATAACACAGACAGCTTTTGGGGCAGAATAATGAATCCTGTGGTAACAAGGAGGAAGATAATTCGCCCTCACACTTCTACTCTGAAAAGACATAATTTTTAGCTTTTATGGCTCTTCTCTCCCATCTTTAATTTCCTGAATTTTAATTTTTTTAAGAAAGGTTCTGAAGGAGTGAAATAAAAAAATCACCTAGGAAAAAAGAGAACATTTTAAAAATTAAAATTTAAAAATTAGTGTAATAGTAACAGCTGAAAATATAATAATTATGCATATAATAATAAAAAATAAATAATATAATTTATACTAATTTTCTGCATCCAAATTTTTTCTCTACTGAAGACTTTGTGTCAAATTCAAGTTTACTATAAAAGTAGAACATAAAGATTATTACTTTGGAAGATGTAGCAAGCATTACAGTCAAGAGTTTTAGAAAGCAGCATCAATTAGGAGAAACTTTGCAAAATAGTTTCTTCCCATGCAGGGAAAATATTTTCAGAAGAACACACTATTAAGAGTTCTGAAAATATTATCAGAGGCACTGAAATGGAAAATGAGTGTTAAGGAGCTTTGAAAATCTGATCTTTATTTGTTTTTTAAATTGATAAAAAGCATATATACCTAAAATATTGTTTTAAGGATTCAACACCTCCTGTGCTTATGCAAACCCAGGTAAAAAATATTTTCTTTCTCTAATGGGGAGAACTGAGAGGTAAATCTTCTAGCTGTATGTCCAGTAAATTTGTTGCAGTGTTCTGATTAGTATAATAATCATTGCTGTCCCTTCAATGATTCACACAAAATGTTATGATATTTAGCTCACAAATTCTTTTCATTACTAACAAGGTCATGTTTAGATCATCCTGCGGAAGCAAGAAATTAACAGTATTATGCTGCTTGCTTTCTCTAGGCAAAGCATTTGGTTTGAGCCTTTCTACACAAATTTCCTTTTTTTATTTTTATATTCATATTTCCTTTACCACAATAGGAGTAACAAATGTATATCTCTGCTGGGATGCTATGTTCCCTCTTTTTGGATGGGTGATTTTTGTCTACAGAAAAGAAGTCTATGTCTATCTAGTGTGACAGCAAATTTCTTTATGCCATGTTGTACACATATAGGTGTGCGAGCCTCACTAAAGCTTTAGCTTTAGAGCACGACAAAAATCCACTCTCCCTAAAAACACATCATTAAGTTGATTCAAGAGAAAGATTCTTTTTTCTCCACAGTTACACTGGTCACTGAAGATTCTGCTTCAAAATCTTCTTGTTCAGCATATGGGAATCCCACTGCCTGTCTATAAAATTAAACACTGGCACCTCTCTCTTCTTGAGAAATCCCACTTAAAAATGCCCCTTTTTTAAGATTTATCAAAATTACATTTTAAAAAATAACTTATCTTAATGGCTTTTCTCAGCTGAATGCTACTAACTTTGCTGATTTTGTTACAATATGGGACTAATCACTAATTCTGGAGTCACAGTCAGCATTGTTCCTAATCTTTTGTTTTCTTTCCTTCACACCTGGTTGGGACAATTAAATATTCTACAGAATATCAAAGGCACACCCTAATAACTGCAGAACAATAAGCTTTGCAAGCCCAAGAAGGCTTTGATTGTCTGTTTTTAAAAGCCATTTTCTGCATTCTTATTAGTCACTTATTATGTGGATCATTTTAATCACTAATTAAGGAGATGACTTGTCTACTTTCTTCAGTTTTAGCCACAAACAGGAAATAATATTATTTTAATCAAAGGCAGAGACTTCATTTGGAATTGTTGACCTCCATACACAGATTTTTTGGTAGTGGTTGATTTCTGAGGTCTGTGTAGTAAAAGGTTCATATAATTTCTAAAAAAGCACCAAAGTTTGTTATATTTTTTTAATTACTTCAAAACTATTTTATTGCTATGCAATAAGCAGAAGAATTCTTAAGGTCACCTGAATGAAAAAAAAGTTCTAAGACACAGGTTAAATGTTTATGCACTGCAGGCTCTCTGCACACTGTTGGTGCATTTGACAGCATAGTTGCAAAGCACACATGACCTGTCCTCCCCAAAGTCATTGTCCCAGGTCTTACATAACAGGTACAACAGCTTCCTCACATCTCCTGGTAAAAACTAGGCCTCCAGAAATGCCTGCTCTTTGAGCAGAGACCATACATGGTCTTCCCAAAGGGATAGAGAACTTTTGTGAACTCCCCACACATTTGTGGATTTCCAAATTTTGCACTGTGTGAAGATTAGGTGAATTATAACAACTTTTCTATCTTTTGTCTCTTGGTGGATTTGCACTTCTGCAGGGATGTTAAATCTGGCAAAGACAAAACACATCCTGCAACTAATCACTTCAGCTGATGATTGCAGCCATAGCCAGGTCAGGCCAGAGTCACTGATCCATTTAGCACAGCTTTATCAGAAAGTTTATAAAGTTTACATAAACAGATGTACATAATTCTAAACTTACGATTACCAACAGACCAAAAGATTTATACTTTAAGTAACCATCTTTCACTGCCTCATATATTTTGGGGCTGCTGAAGATAGGGTTTAAATTATTAATATTTTAGGTTTGGACATCTTCCCAAACTGGAGATACTCTGGCCAATGGTGCACTTGTGTTTCAATTCCCAGAAAAGTGGAAAAGTCTTGCTTGGTTATTAATGATTAATTTGCTATCCTTTGAGATGTCAGATAGTTTTAAGCCTACTAATGTATTTTTTTTCATAGTGCAGGTCAGCTATGCTGTCCTATGTGTACCTATAATATACCCATTACTATTTAAGTCTGCATCACTCCAAGTATACTTTTTTTTTCCCTTTTCAAGGAAATTTACTTGATTTCTTCTGTTATTAATACTAAGTCAGTCCCCACTGGTGAGCAGTTGTCACCTGAATCTTCCCAACCTAGCTGCTTATTCTCCTTAAACAGTCCTTGGATCAGCCTATTTAGTAGAAGTGTAAGAGTTCTTCCCATCTAGCCTCTCAAGATGAAAATCTCTGTCTTGTTTTTTGAACACATTGCTCTCTTTGGGTGACACATAAAGATTAACAATTAGAGTCTGTCGACCCCCGTGTTAAAAAATGTGCAATAACTGAAAAACAAAACCTCTAAAATTCTTATTAGTTTAGTACTCATTCTCAGCTGCTCCATGACCTTCTATCTCTCTGCTTATGCTCCTCTAAAGGCCACATTCCTTCCAAGGCTTAAAAATTAATCGTCTTCTTTAACCAGTCACCATTTACATTTACAATATAACTTTTCTACCAGCTGTAGAGCTGGTAGAAAAGGAGCTAAACCCTTCTACCGGATGATCAAAGTTAAGACCTCCAGAGGTTAGATTTCTTTTTTTAATAATAACATTTCCTGTAATGTACAGTGTTTGTCATAGTAAAGAATTAAAGGGCTGGGCAGCAGTTATAAGAATTTAATAACCAAACTCCTATTCCAGATGCAATATATCTGCCTACTTGAGAGGTGTACATGAAAATATCTGAATGTGTTGATTATTCCCGCAGTCTTGAGACTGTCCTCCTTTTGTTTATGGCATAAAAAGGGTTAACATGCTGGCATAGAGCAATTGGTTGGAGAGAAATGGTAGTGGGGAACACCCTACATCTGATCCGGCAGTAGTAAATGTTGTTAAATCCTTACTAATTAACTTCTGACTGGACACGCAACAAATAATTTAAATTGTTTTTAAGCAAAGGTCATCTTTGTAAGGATAAGATTATGTTATTTCTTGGCTAAACAAAAATAAAATAAAAAATTGAACAATCAAAAAGCATTTTGGAGGGTGTAATTTGGTTGCAAAATAAGGCATTCTGAGAAACCTTACAAAATGTGTTCAATCTGCCAAGCAATAAATAACCTTCACACCTGATTTGTTTTAAATTAATGAAGTCTACTGTAGCTACCAATTTGGAGTAAAATGAAACTGTTTCCCTACACAGTCAGAGTATCATAGATTTTAACAAATAGAGACACTCAAATCATTTTCACAGCAGTGAATTGAGTGATTTAATGATGCTGAAGAAAGGTAAGATTGATTGAAAAACTAGAGAGTATATGCCATCTCTTTCTCAGACAGCAATGTGTAAATTGAAGATGGAAAGGTGGGCAAATGAAGAAATAAGAGAACATCAATCAGTCCTTTATCAACCCCCTGTACTGCTGCTAGGTCTTTGTCTAACATGCCATTGTGTTTGCTGTCAGAAACAGAGGAGGACTTCATTCTTGTCAATAAATAGGTGCAAGGCCACCAAGCTGGTAAGGGGCCAGTCAGCTGCAAAATCTGATAAGTCTCTTTATTGCCATGTGGATATTTACTCCAACACAATAAATAGATTATATAATCACAAATTATAAATTATACCTTTTTTTTTGGTTGTATATGGCCTATATCCATATTTTCTTAGTTATGGTAGATATTTTAGTGAGGAAACACCTTTTACATTGAGAAGAATATGCTCTGCCTTTAAAAAAAAAAAAAAAAGAAAGAAAAAAAAATAACAAACCAGAACTCCAAGTACCAAATATATACACATATAATTACAAGGTGAGTGTATATACATAAACAGTATTTTCTTACAAATATATATGCTGAAAATATTGTGAGTTTTCTTAAATTATGGTGCTGTAAAAGAGAACTAAAAGGATAGTTGAAACAAGTTAGAGCTGAGTGAAATTAGTTCAGTAGTTAATTTCAGGGTAATACCACCTTAAAATGCATTGCCCTACAAATTATTTCTTAATCACCATGTGGTCCTGATGAAGTACACAAGCTGTATATATCTATCTGCCTGAACAGTCTCAATGGAAGGAGATCCAAAGTTCATCTCTCCTAGTCTTCTTTCTTTAATAAGGAGCAGGTTCAAAGAAAATGCCTGAGAATGCGGAATGAGAAAAGATAAAAGCTTCCAGCTTCCAACAATCAAAAATGTCAGGATTTCCTAAGCCAGAGGTGACTTCTTGATTATTGTAAAGCATTGGGTTGGGACAGATATAGTTTTCTACATAGCAGCTCATACGGTGCACCAGCAGACAGGTGACCTGAAGAGTGTTGCTAACACAGCAATTTTTTAGTTATGGTGCAACAGGGCACAGACAGCACCAAGCCCTTCTGTGATTCTCACTCTGCCACACCAGTGTAAAGGCTGGGAGAAAACACAGCCAGGACAGCTAACTCACAGTGCCCAAAGGGGCATTCCACAATACGGAGCACCATGGTGAGCACTTAAATTTGGGTATTAGTTTTCTCACTGTTGCCGTAACTTGCTGGACATCAGTCTTTGGTGGTGAGTTATTGCCTTTGCAAAATGTGTTGGTGAGTCCCCTCCCTCTGTCTTCTCTTATTAACCTACTTTTATCTAAACCCAAGAGTTTTTTTCTCTTTGATTCTTCCAGTTCTCTGTTCCATCCCATTGGGGGAGAGTGAGGGAGGGACTGGTGGTGCTTAGCTGTTTACTGGGGTTAACACACAACAAGTGTTGTATATTCTAACTCCCAATAGTTTGTTTTTTATTCATTTGCTCCCAGTATTAATGACTCAGTGTTTTTCTCAATTCATATAATTAAGTAGATTTGTTCCATTTTTAATCTGTATTTATCAAAGGATTCTATTTCCTTGTGAAGAGCAGATTTAAAACAATGGTTAATGGAATCTAACAGCCATTTTAAGCATTTATATCCAGTTCTTGTAGGCTTAACATCAGTTTACTTCAGAGCCATCTGAAAAAAAAAAAAAAGAAAAAAAAAAGTAAAACCAGAGAACAGGGGAGGAAAAAGAGAAAATAGAATAGAAAAATTAACAAATATAAGAAAAGGATTAATCAGTTTCCATTCTGGAAAACTTACAAATTTCATCATCATTATATGAGCTCCCCATGCTCTAATATCCATCTCATGAATCTCTCATCTTTTATCTCCCATTATTCAAATGAATGATTATTTTTCGATCCATATAAGAAAGAGTGATTACCCAAACATGAATATCTTGTTTTCATAAAATGTATGACTTAAACTGTCTTTGAAAATTGAAACATCACCAATATTGAAGAAATTATTATGATGCTCCTTTCTAATTTTATTATTATATCTACTAAGATATAATTTAACAGTCAATTGAGTAGATGCTGGATTTTAGGAGATATATTGCTAAGCATGATTGGGTGAACAACACTAGACAACAGGGCTTATTTTGTAAGATATATCCCTTTCTTTAGTATTCTATATTGGATTTTTATGACAAGGATTTAGTAGCAGGATGGGACTACAGGTTGTTAGAGGCTTCCCCTACAGAGTCCAATAGAGCAATGCCAGCCAGGTCCAAGACAGACCCACCACTGGCCAAGGCAGAGCACAACAGGTACAGTGGCAACATCTCTTGGATAAAATGTTTAACAATGGGCCAAAAAAGCACTGCACACTGGTAGCCAGGAAAGAGGAGTGATAATATGTGAGAAGAACAGCCCTGCAGACACCAGGTCAGTGGAGAAGCAGGGGCAGGAGAGACAGGAGGTGCTGCAGGTGCCAAAGAGAGATTCCCCTGCAGCCCCTGGTGCAGCCCATGGTGACACAGTTGTGCCCCTGCAGCCCATGGGGGATCACAGGGATGCAGCGATCCACCTGCAGCCCATGGGGAATCACAGGGATGCAGAGATCCACCCGCAGCCCATGGAGGAGCCCATGCCAGAGCAAGTGGAAACTCAGAGGAGGCTGTGACCCTGTGAGAGGCTTACACTGGAGCAGGCCCTGACAGGATCTGTGGACCCATGCAGACACCAGCCCATGCCGGAGCAACTTTCCTGGCAGGACTTGTGACCCAGAAGGGGATCTAAGCTGGAGCAGACTGTTCCTGAAGGACTGGACCACATGGAAGGGATCCACAGTGGAGCAGTTTCTAAAGAACTACAGAATGGGAAGGAGTCAGGTGGAAGAAATTATAGGAGGGCCCTCACACAGGAGCAGTGTGTGGAAGAGTGTGTGCAGTCCTTTTCCCAAGGAGGAAGGAGCAGCATGATGAGCAACATGATGAGCTGACCACAACCCCGATCTTCCATCCCCCTGCATTGCTATAGGGGAGGAAGAGAAGAAAAAAACAGGAGTGAAGTTGTACTTGAAAAGAAGGGAGAATTGAGGGGAAGATGTTTTAAGACTTGTGTTTATTATTGATCACCCTACTCTGATTTTATTATTAGGTAATTTTGCTAATTTTCCCCATATTTAGTCTGTTTCACCCATGATGGTAACTGGTGAGTGATTTCTCCATAGCTTTATCTTAAGACTTTCATTAAAATTTCTCTCCCTTGTACAGCTAAGGAGGGGAATTAAATAGTGAATTTGGTGGGTTCTATTGTGGTTTAAAAAAACAATCACAATCACAACAAAGGGGGTTCTTCGAGGAAAATATGTGCTCCAGTTCCAGTGGGCAGTTCCTCAGACCAAATAGAAGGGCTGGTCTAACTTATGATTTTAATAAAGGGACTTCTGAATCTTATTTCCAAGAGGTGAATTATGAATACTATGACCAGGACTAGAGGGGTCATGCCTCCACCCAGGTGGAAAAAGAGATTAACCAATTTACTGCACTATGTGAATTGGACTCAATGGCCTGGCACATCAGACTGAGCTTGCTTTCACTTGAACAGGCATCCTGTACACATAATTGACTGCCCCAGGTTGGAAACACAGCCCTACCATCTGCCATGGACCAGTCCAGATTGCACTGGAGCAGGGTGAAGCTCTGGAACACCTGCAATACATTGATGACATCATCATGGGCAACAAAGCAGATTTTTTGAGAAAGTGAAGAAAACAGTCCAAATACTTCTGAAAGCTGCTTTTGCCATTAAACAAAACAATTTAAATGGGCCATACAGAAGATACAGATTTTAGGAATAAAATGACAACATGGATGTGGACAGATCCCAATGGATGTAATTAACAGAACAGTGGCAACATTTCCACCAACTAGCAAAAAGGAAACTCAAGCTTTCTTAAGCTGTGATGTTTTGGAGAATGTGTATTCCAAATTATAGTTCTGCTTGTAAGACCCCTCTCTATCAAGTGTCCTGTCAGAAGAAAAATTTCCAAAAGGGCCCTGAGAAACATCTCACCTTTGAACAAAAATTTTGGGAGACATTTCATGCAGTAGCTCTTGGGCCAATCCAGGCAGGAAAAGACAAAAAATAATGTGGGCTAGGCTACATACTGGAAGAGTGATCCTATCTGGAGCATGTGGAAGAAAGCACCAAGGGTTACTCCCTGATGGGTCCTGTTGTAGGAAAGCACCAGAGATAGGAAGCAGCTGTATGTGGTGTATGTAATAAGCTGTATGTTTATTCTGCAAGTTGCAGAAAGATTAATCAAGCCAATTTGCAGAAATTAAAACCATGCAGCTAACTTTAGATACTGCTGACCAAAACAAATGGCCAGTGCTCTATCTCTATATTGGCTGATGGTGGAATGCCCTGTGGGGATGTTTACAGCAAGGGAAACAGAGCAGCTGGCTCTGCAGAGGCAAACCCACCTGGGCTGCTGCACTGTTCCAAGATATTGCTGTTTGTAAAAGTGCTTCACACAGATGCCACTGAAAAACATCAGAACAACCAGTGGATAGATGAGGGTCCTAAGATTGAAGTGGCTCAGGTGGATCTGGACTGGTAAATTATTTACAGGACAGTGAGGCCGTGGCCACCAAGGAAGAGACACACTACACAAACGGGCTCATGACCATAGAGTAGAGTTTAGCATGGACACCCTGGCACACATTATCTGTGAATATGGAGTGGTGCTGCAATCAAGCAAGCCAACTGGTTAAAGCCTTCCTGGTATGGGGGAAATGCTTGAAATCTTAGTATGTGGAGGAGTGCTAGGCTGACTTTGCCACACTCCTGCAACCCTGCCAAGGGAAGCATGTGTTTACAGTGGTGGAAGCAGCCACCATACGGCTGGAAGCATATGCCATGTGCCATGTCACTGCCCAGAATGCAATCCTAGGACCTTGAAAAACAAGTCTTATGGCAACATGGCAGCACAGAAATAATTGAGTCAGAAAACTGGACTAATTTATGAAACCTGATAGACATTTTGTCCAAAGAACATGGCATAGAGTGGCTGCATCACAATCCCTATTATGCATCAGCCTCCAGGAAAATTGAATTGTGAAATGGACTGATAAAGAGTCCACCAAGAGCAATGTGTGCTTGGACCTCCAAACATCAGGAAAAGCATTTAGCAAAAGCCACCTGCTTAGTCAACACTAGAGGATGGAACAAGCTTCAATGGCCTATCAGAACTTTTACGTACTGAAGAAAGGGGTAAAGTCCCTGTAGTGCACATAAAAAATATGCTGGGGAAGACAGCTTGGGTTACACCTGCCTGTGATATAACCAGTCTGCCAGGCCTCTCAATATTTATACTTTGACCATCATTCTCCATACCAGAGGTGATAAACAGCATAAAAGGGAACATATACATATAAATCCAACCTGGAACATCTGTAATTACCTTGAAGGCTTTGAAATAACAGCACCATGCACTGTATGACAAAAAAAAATGCCATGGGGCAAAAAATCTGCCATGGTTTGACTCCTGCTGGCAACTAAGCAGCATATTGTCAATTCTCACCTTCTAAGATACCTGTATGTATTTTTTTAAGATGTGTGGCCAAGATTCAATTGTGTACATCAGTGGTACATCAACATAAGTAACCTAAGGTAGCCATGCCAGTTGTGGCTGCACATTTTTATGATTTCAATTCAACAGATGCCCAAAAAGCACTCTGGGGATTTGCTTCTTCAGGCTCATGAAAAAAAAAAAAAAAAGAAATTATTTAAACTTGATAACTAGCACAATAATTGCCACACATATGTTTTGCAAGCACAGAAACTTTATCAATATCAGACTCATTACATTATTTATGTTAAATTTGTCTCTTGTTTAAAAAACATTTCATCAGCCTGCTGTTCTGTGTTGAAAATATAAGTCACTGCTAATTTAGCTCCAAGGTTTTTTCTCCTTTTAAAAAAAGGAAAAAAAAGTGTTTTAAAAATAGTTTAGTTGTATCATACATACTCATCAGAATCCATCTGTCTCTGTAACATTAATGAAAAACCTTGGCTCAAAATTTAAGGAGTATGCAAGAGGAGAGATTGGATGAGCATGCAGAAGGAAAACAAGAGCTACTTCTCCCTGTAGGTGAACAGAAAAAGGATAAGGCTGAGCAAGAAGTGTGAAACTGAAATGAGATAATGGGCATGTTGGAACTGCAGTAGAGAAACAGAGGAGAAATTCTGTCATTAGAAAAAAATAGGACTGAGAAAACCTTGGAAGAAAACTGGTTGAAGAGCCTGCACTCAGTTAAAAACTTTCTTCTTCAGTGCCCAGAAGAGAATCCAAACAATTCAGGTCTCACTAGCCCTTGGCTGCCTGCCTGTACCTGTGACATCTGCTGCTTTGTGTGCCCACAGAGAAGCTGACAGCACAGCATTGTTATTAGTTGCTCTGGTAGCTCCGAAGGTAAGTATTTGTGTAGCTGGTGTAAAGTCTGGCTTCATAATAATATTTAACAGATTGAATGTGGACTTCTTAAATAAATCTCCACATAATCCCCACTTTTTTCAGCACGATTATCTTTGAATAAGGATTACAAACCAGGCACCTTTTGTATGGAAGTAAACCAAGGGATGCATCCTGAGTCTGCTCCTTTCACTAATGGCAGCCAATCCATGGGCCCAAAGAAGAAAAATCTCCACGAAATGGCTACAGTGAACATCAGTTCTTCAGGGTCTGCTCTGCAAAGCGGACCCACGCTCATTTCCTAATAAGACACAGCTTTGGATTCCACTGCTGCTAATCACTGGTATGATATCCTATCAATATCTTCTTCCTTTTGGAAAGACAGACATCACTACAAAGAAATTCAGTATAAGTGAAAAACATCAATTGAAGCTATAATTAAGATTACACAGGGAAACTTAATTAGCAGATTCACGGTGCATTAAAAAATATACATACCTCTTATGTTTTGATGTTAAGATTTTCTTTAAGTATCCAGCTTCTCTTTTCCCTTCTTCCTTCAGGGATACTGCTGCCTTTTCCAACTGATGCCTTACTTTCTCAGTGCAAAACATGACCTCACCTGACCTTTCCTGCACACTAGTCAGACCTACAATGAAACTGATTTGTAGTTTACCTCATCTGGTGTTTATCGATGCAGTACAGGGCTGCCTAATGGGCAGTAGTGCCTTTTTGCACATCACTACTATGGGGTACTGAATGATATTATTAGCACACAAATCAGCAGCATATGGACAATCTGGGCAAACAATGAAAGAATTGGGTTAGCAGTGTAATTAATATTGCATAACATATATTTCCTGATTTGCAGCCATCTTCCTGAGTGCTTACAATTTTGGAATAACAGATCTAGTAGACCACAGTGATGGTTACATTTTAAAAAGCTGGTTTACTGTAGACATGATACTACATCTATGGAAGGACCAAGAAATAAACTGTGGTCTCTCTGGCAGATTAAAACTTCAAGACTTGTCTCCAACAACTTAATTTGTTACTGTCATCTAGTCAGAGTAACATTATATAGCCAACTTTAATCCAGACAATACTTCACTACCTTGTTTTTGAGTGTTTGAGTTTGTAAATGTCATGTATAGAATAAAAAATAAAATAAGGCGGTTGCTTTAAATAAATGTTAGTTGCAGCTGCACCTGTGAAGGGCCTCACTTAAGATAATGTTGAATGTAAAAATTCAGCTTTGTTTTATGGTACAGAATAATATTATACTACCTCTTCCTGGTTTAAGGAAAGTTTTATTTTCTTTTCAAAATCCTTAAGTTAGACAATAAAGCCTTTCTTTTGTTGCCAAGGAGGAAAAGTTTAAAATTACATTTAATTGAGTCTTATCTGCAGCTTTTGAGGCAATATTATTACTTCTTATGTTTGGGAAATCCTAGTACAAACTAAGGATCCAAAGTTAATGTTTTTAAGGTATATTTAACAACACCATTGTTTTCATCAATTTTTTAGATGCAGTTCAGGAGGCACTTAAAAATCACTAATTGGAACTAATATGATCTTCATAGAATCCTTTTCTTGGATCAGACATATGGACTTTGTCTCTTTGCTTTTAAAGTACAGGTGAATGATTTGAATCTAAGAGAATATTTTTTTGTATCAATTGTGAATTTCATGAATATCTAATCATTAGAACATGGACTTTGAAAATTTATTTCATCCTAAATAAAATCAGGAGTTTCCATTTGCATTAAGAAACCACCCTCTCTGTTAGTAGAAAAACACCTTTCTCTTTACAAAGAATAAAACTCATAACGGATTCAGAGAGAGGGTAATTTCTGTTTTTGCTATGAAGCAGTTATAACAATCACAGCCATCAAAATGAATGCCCTTTTAAAATTCCTTTTCTTCCTGAAGTGCCTACCTATGATATTCCAAACAATTGCATCTGCCTCTTGGCACCTACTTAAGATATCCTTGGCAAATGAAAATTGAATTAACAATAATACTTTTTAAATCCCTAAGGCAAAATTGAAACTTTGTATATGAATAGAAGAAAACAGTTATTCTCCAAATGGCTGGCAACACCATATCCAGGCTACCTAGTAACAAATGCCAATGAAAATGATTGTACATTTCTTTATTCTCACTATACCTTCAGGTATAATGATTTCAGACTCTCTGATTTTCTGGTTTACTTTCCATACATATTACATGCACTAGCCTATACACCAAAGGTTGTGTCTCAGTCACATACAGAATAGATTAAAAATATACCTAAAATTCAATGTATTGCACTGGGTTACTGTATTCCATGGTGTAAATGCCACATCCACTGAGGAACTGAAGTGACTGCAAAGGCTGAGTCTGGCCCTTCCCAGAGCTGGTAACTGAAGCCCAGAAAAGTCCATTGAAGTTTGTGCTGTAACCCTCCTACCTGCACTGGCATATTTTTGGGCAAATTTTGACCATTTGTCTAACTTTACCCTTTGCTAGGCCCAGGGATTTTCTCAATGCCTGGGTGGTCTTTGATCTCTTCTCTTTGCCTTGGCAAAGTAGCTCTGCCTTAAGAGTCAGCGAGAGAAACCTTGCACTCTCAGCTGTAAATCTGGCACCTGGGTGTAAATTAGGATCCCGCTTATCTAGGCGACTCTTGTTGCTTAGTAAATTCATTTACTTAAATGCATGGGAAGCAAGTGCTCAGACATATGAATGATATCTATAACATAAATTAAAAAATAATACTTATATTGTTTATCATAGCACGTAATTTATCTAGTGTGCATTATGGATAATGGAGTTTCTTTTATGCCTTCAATATTTGAATATACAGAAGTATTTTTGGCAATACTTCTTGAAGTCTAAATTCTTATTGTTGGAATAAAGAGAATAATAAAATATCAGGAATATTTTTCAAAGTTATACTAATTCTTTCTTGCTTCTAATGAAGACTCTAAAGTCAAATTAGTCTACTGGAAACAGACTGAATAGATGGGTATCATTATGTTCATATCACCTAATATCTCAAGAATCTTCCTCTCTTCCTTGACTCCCAAGGAGAAAGACTTAACAATTTCTACCACTGAAGTGCTTTCCAATTTCTGTCTACGCTAATCTACCAGATTATCTACAACTACTTGTATGATAATCTGATCCTTTCCTAAATTAACAGTAATTTGTATAACCTGGAAGTAGAGTAAATGTGCATACAATTATTTCAAATGAAAACAATAAACCATTAAACAAAACTGATCTTAACATTTCCTGAACCATCAGGAATTTAATTGCTTTTGATCCTAATATAATTTTAATTGGTTTTAATCCTAATGATTCTTATTTAATTTAATTTAATTGCTTTTGATCCCAATGATTCTTATTCATGACTTTTTGTATCTTTTGTTTATCAGTTTTTCAGTTCTAGGACTAATCCCATCCTATGCCATTTTAAATTGGAATTTGCCTTTGCCTGAAATTCAATAATGTAATTTTATTGTATTACATTTGTCAGTGAATATTGATCAAAAAAGATATTTGTTTAGAATGAAATCTCCTAGGCAATGTACATGGACTATCTTAATAACAGCTAATAAGAAGTATATCAGTGATATCCTAGTTCACAAGAAAAAGTATTATATTAGGTGAAAAAAATTATCTATCTGTTTCATAGTCCTCTATGATTGCGTCAATTGTTTCAGCAGAATTACTTGTCAATTCTAGAGGCATATTATGAAATACTTTGCAATTTAGAATGACAGAATTATAGACTGTTTTGTGTTGGAAGGGACCTTAAAGCTCATATAGTTCCTACCCCCTGCCATAGGCAGGGACATCTTCCACTAGACCAAGTTGCTCAGAGTCCCATCCAGCCTGGCCTTGAACACTTCTGCACCCACAACTTCTCCAGACAACCTGTTCCTGTGCCTTGCCACCCTCACAGTAAAGAGTTTCTTCCTAATATCAAATGTAAATCAACTCTTTTTCAGATTGAAACCATTATTCCTTGTCCTATCACTTCACACCCTTGTTGAAAACCCTCTCCAGCATTCTTGTAGATCCTCTTTAGGTGCTGGAAGGCTGCTCAGGGTCTCCCAGAAACATTCTTTGCTCCAGACTAAACAAGCCAACAATGAGAATGTCCTGCAGGACTGTCTCAAAACTCTGATCAAGTCCAGGTCGATGACATCTGTTGCTCTTCCCTTACTCACCAACACTGTAATCCCATCACAGAAGGCCACCAATTCTGTCAAGCATGATTGGCCCTTAGTGAAAGCATTTGAGCTGTCACAAATCACCTCCTAGTATTCCATGTGCCTTAGCATAGTTTCCAGAAGGATCTGCTCCATGACCTTTCCAGACACAGAGAAGAGACTGATCTGCCTGTAGTTCCCTGGGTCTTCCTTTCTTTCTCTTTTTAAGAAAGGGGATTATATTTCTCCTTTTCCAATCTGTGTGAACTTGTACTGCCACAACTTCAACTGGTCAATATAATTTTCATAAGTTTATAAGCTTTCATAAATTTATACTTCCATAAATATTTGAAAATAATGTAAATGGTTGACTCCTGATGATTCTATGGAAATGATTATGCTAGATGTGTGTCAGAATGGCTCTGTAATTTCTCACATTTATATTCCAGATAATTTATATGAAAAACAGCATCATGTCCTCCTGTTTTTTAAATCCCCTAACATTCCAGAACTGGTATTTTTCTATTGCAACTTCCATAGCTTATGTTTTTATGATCATGTTAGATTATATGAAAGTGGTCACAAATCTGTTTATATTTTTAGAAAATGTAATCTCAAATATACATATTTATCTCACTTCCTGCCCCATGGAATGAAGAAAAGTTTACTTATAATCATCCTTAGGAAAAGAACTTACCACTGTTAATATTTAGGAAATTTTATGCTGAAGTGATGAAAAATGTTTTAAATTAAGATTCCTTACTTTTGTTTGGTTTCTTCCTTGTTTGGGCAACAATGAACCTCAACATGACTGGTTGCACAGCTGCTGTCACAGATCTAGAACAGCAATCCTTATGTTAACCATATGTGGACCTTTTTTATCCTGAGGTTACACTTTGATTGAAGTGCAGCATTGATGTCACTAATTTATTCAAGAGGATATTTTCCATTTATTTCAAAGTACTGTAGATCCTAACGCAACCTAAAACTCTGAATATACTACATATCATTCCTCCATTGACAGAAAGTCTTTGTCTTCACAGCTACCACTTAGGAATCTTCTCAAACTACAGGATTACAATACCACATCTGATTCACAGCCTGATAGGTAACTTCTCAATCAGAGTTTGACTGAAATTTTTTAATTCCAAACTTCACAAACTCTCCTTTCTACAGTGAGAAGTTTGCTGCAGGAAATAATTTTGGCTTTTATCACTTGTAGGAATGTAAAGATAATGGCAATGCAGAAAGTCACTCAAAAATGTATTTTAGGGGCTATTTAGCTATCTTAAGATTTGTTTTACATATATCTACAATATATAAGAAGTAGAGATAAATATGAACAAGTTAAAATACAAAATACTTTCTGGGTATACAAAAGTGGCAGAATTCAGTACTTTGTAGTAGTTCTACGCTTTGTTTGGTATATATTTTTTCTTATTTTGCTGGAGGAATATAATTACTTTTAAGGACATCTCCACCCCTTAACTAAATTAAGGGGTTTGATTTTAAACATTGTAAGAACAATTTATTTTTATCTTACTTCAGACTTCAAACATAAATGTCCAGTCCAAGCTAGCCATATATAATGGAGACTGTTGTCTCCAGACTATTCATTAGAGATTTGACGAAGGATGCCTATATTTCTGGGACAAAATCAATTGAACAACGCAGAAATGTGCTTCACAATCTCAAGAGAAACAATTTTCTTGTATTTTCTGACCCAGGCCATATACTTTACACAAGACCTTTAATAAGCAGGTTTATGTCAACAATTCTTTGTTTTAATGAATACTAAAGCACACGAGTAGCAGGCTAATGTTACCAGCAGTCACAGCAAAACCCATACCAGTATGAAGTACATCTAAAAATTATCTTCCAAATATATTTGACAGGGAATCTACAAAAAAAAATATGGAATGCTGTGTGCTAACCCTGGTAAGCAGCTCAGCCCTACACAGCCCCTCACTCACTTTATTTTGTGAGATAGTGGAGAGAACTGGAATGGTAAAAATGAGTGAATATTTGGGTTAAGACAAGTTTAATAGATAAAGCAAAGATGTGGGTTTTGGTTTTGCATCCAAAAGGGGTTTTTTTGTGTGTGTTTTTGGGGGCAGTAGGGGGATACAGAGGTGGCTTCTGTAAGAAGTTGCTAGAAGCTTTCTCCATGTCCAAGAGAACCAATGTTAGCCCTGTCCTCATAAAAATCCACAAAGTTTTCATTATATTTTCTCTACCTTGTCCAGTTGAGGAGAAGGAGATATACAGCAGCTTTAGCAGGAACACTGTGTCCAGGAAGGATTAAGTCACCACACAGTGCATGTGAACAAAAAATAACAAGTAATTCCCTCACCCCTTCCCATCATCTGGTGTTCAGCCATCTCCAGGAAAGCAGGGCTCTGCTGTATGGGAGAACAGATGCTTTGGAAGACAAATGGCATCACTCTGAACATTCCCTCTTCCTGCCTCATTCCTCCAGCTTTTATTGCTAGGCACAATGTTGTATGTTATGGAATATTCTTTCAGTGGTTTGGGGTCAGCTGTCCCTCACAACTTCTTCTGATCTCCAACCTGTTCACTGCCAGGACATCATGAGATGGGATTGATGTGTAAGCACCATTCAGCAGTAACTAAAACACTGGTTTGTTATCAACACCATTTTGGTCACAAATACCAGTCATAGAACCACACAAGCTACTATAAAGAACACTAAATTTATCCTGATCAAACCAAGTATACAGAGGAATTAAGCCCTCTCCATTGTTAAATGCATTTATAATAAATAAAGATTGAACAATAGCTTTCAAAATACTTACTAGACTGGCAATAAATTATAAAAGTTTAAAGAATTTATTAGCTAGGTCAAAAGATTTCAAAATATTGGTAAATGGTAAAAAAATCACATTAAGGATCTTTTTCAGCAACTTTTTTCCCAACTGGAGGTTTAAGTAAATAACATGTGTTTTTCTAATGGCATCAGTTATTCATTTACAATCTTTCATGACATGAAGTAAGAAATTGAATAAAATAGGGAAAAATGTGAGTCATGCCTTATTTGTCTAGATGCCTCTCCTGAAGTTAGAACCATCTGCAACATTTATTTGCTACATTAGACAAATGAATGATTTTTTCATTCCCAGGGCTAAACCCATTTTTAATTTAATTCAAGAGCACGTAGAGTTTGTCCTTTGTAATGACTTCTGCAACTATTCTCCTTTTACTCTGACTTTGCCTCAGGGCCCTAAATCTTTAAACTGCAAAATACAAAAAGGTATCCTTTTACTAATCAAAATATGAACCAAGTTTCCAAAAATGGATTAAGTATTCCATTAAAACATACATCAGATGTGTAGAAAAAAAATCTTAGCATTCAGCATAATTCAGTTATGTGTGGTGTTGTCAATTATGTCAGGATATATCTCATTTATCATTGCTAAACCTTCACCTGGATTTAGTAGATTCAGGCAAATTTAGTGCAGAAAAATATATCAAAGGCTTTTAAATACAAGGAACTCCACAATATGACTCAGAAAGCTGCAAGGCCACAGTTAACCACATGCTAAAAGACTATTTAGAGGAAATATTTCTATATACTTTGTTCTTATGTTCTTTTCCTGTAACACTGAGAATAAAAAGTGAGAAACTATGTATACTGTATATTATGGTATCAGAATATATCGTTTCTCTATACTTATGTCTTTATATTCCTGTTGTATATTGTACTAGTCATTGTTGCAGATAGAGTGCAAGCCTAGGAAGGCCTTTCTTCTGATCCAGCATGGAATCATTCTCCTACGTTTTTAGATTCTTAGCCTCCTTTACCTGCCAGGGAAACATCTGCAACAGAGCTGCAGGGTGTCCAGAAATTTTTTTGAGAGAGTAGATCCAGGCAATTTCAAATTGTGGCTCATCTGACCTGTTGAATAAGACCTCTGTATTCAGAAAATGTAGGACTTATAACCTAAAAATCCCAGCCAATAAGGTGCATTATCTTTTGCATTTGTGCTCAGTGATTATGTCTGTATCAGATCTTTTTATCCTCACTGGTGCTGTGTGGCCAGACAAAATACAGCAGGCAGCTGGAATAAATTTTTTGTGTGATATAATTTTTTTCAATAAGCTTCTCTACTGATTGATTTATTGCAAGTATAGTAGGAAGTGAGGCATTTATTCTCTTGCCACCAAATAAATTGACTGGTCTTGATTAAAATTTTTATGGAAAATGACAAAATTTATGGGTGGAACCTAATTCACACAGAATTCCCACTTCATTAGCCAGCCTTTGACTGGCTCTGTCCAGAAGACCTTTGTTGGGACCTGTCATTTCAGTGTGGTTTGGCATCATAAATAGCAAGGTGGAGTTGAGCTGTGCTCCTGCAGAATCTCATGGTTGATCTATTCTGTGCTAATGAGCAGAGCTGGATCCTGAACATACTTAATATTATGCATAGTTTATATGAATATTCTGGCAAAAAGATTCTATAATCTTTTTATTTAGAAAGATGGATTACAGTTCCTTAGTACTTATGTATCAATCACTACATTTCAAGTGTCTTCTTTCCAGCCATGCTTAACTCTGAGTAACTTGCATGTGGAATTTCACAACTTAGTTATTTTCCCATCAAATTCATACTGCAGGAAGAGTCATCAAAGACAAGGCAAAAAGGACCATAGAGCAACGCCAAGATTACAACAATGGCTGGATAATGATCTGAAATTTCCTCCTCTACAAATATAATTTAAAAATATGAATTCAGGAAACTAATGAAAATGAAAAAAATACTTTTCTTGACAGGACAGAGAAATTTCTAAAGCTCCTACCCAAGTTCTAAGTGTGAGAACTATGTCAAAATATCTATCCAATAAATACCACTAAGGGCAATGGCAATTAAACTCTAAAACACAGAATAAAGAATAAGACAATGATCCAAGTGATTAGATACATAACAATACACACAATATATCTATAACATGATAACTTTTCTGTACTGAGTGGTTAGTCAAATGAAGAATTAATTCTTAATCTATGTTTAAATCTGTTGGTAAATTATTTTCTTTGTAACTTTTGAGAGGGAAATAAAGGTATACAGTGAGCAAGATATAAGTTGGCCATCAGCACACCAGCAATTTCATGGTATGCAATAATACTTTTTTATCTGTATTAATTGCCAAAAACTGCTGTTTGGAGGTTATTCTTCTCCATCTCTTCATAATCTACCCCTTCAGAGGAAAAAAAAATCCACCAAGGTTTGTGGACACACCGTTCCTAATGTGTTCACAGAAGTGCTGGTTACAGAGGAACAATTATTTCCTGCAACCTACAGGCTGCATTCTTGCTCATAATGTCCAGAGAGCTGTTGCCTTTTGTTGCATTATTTTCCTGCAAAATTACTTTCTGATGAGTTGAACTGCAGTCTGTACCAGTGTATGTGATTTTCCTTCCCTAAGGCAGGATTTGGCACTTCATGGAACTTAAGTCAGACCATTCCTCCAGTGTGTTGAGGTCTCCCCAAAATAGAAGTCCTGCCCTCCATCTAATTGACTGCTAATTTTCATCTATCATCTTCAAATTAGCTGTGAGCGCTTTCTAGCCCATCTATCAGTTTATAAACAAATGTAAATTGGTATTGGCTCCACTTGACTCGTCACTGGCTAAAGACAGGCTACCAGCAATTCTTTCTAGTGCTGCCACAAGCCACTGAGCCTGGTGGTCCAGTCAAGTATCCATCTACCTTATAATCCACTGTTCTGGATTGGTGTGCCCACATTTTGGCAGCAGAGGTCCAGGGGCTGGCTACAGGGGCTTCTGTGAGAAGATGTTAGGAGTTTCCCTTATATATTCCCTGGTCAATGCCAGGCAGCAACAAGATAGAACCACCACTGGCCAAGGTCAAACCCATCAACCAAAGAGGTAAAGCCTCTGTAATCACAGTTACTGTGCAGGATCAAACTGCAGAGACGAGAGGAGTGAGAATACATGTGAGAAACAGCCCTGCAGACACCAAGGACTGTGAGGAAGGAGGAGCAGGATGTTCTCCAGGTGCCAGAGCAGAGCTTCGTCTACAGCCCTTGGTGTAGACTCTGGTGAGGCAGCTGTGCCCCTGCAGCCCATGGAGGTCCATGGTGGGGCAGAAATCCACCTGCAGTCATTGAAGGGCCCCATGCTGGAGCAGATGGATGTCCAAAGGAGGTTGTGACCCATGGGAAGCCTGTGCTGGAGCAGGCTCCTGGCAGGACCTGTGAACCCATGGAAAGGGGAGTCCATGCTGCAGCAAGCTTGCTGCAGGACTTGTCTCCCTATGAGCAACTCACTCAGAGATGTGATGAACTGAGACAAAATCCATTCTCTGTTCCCCTGTGCCACTGAGGGAGAGGAGGTAGAAAATATCAGTAGCTGAAGCTGAAGAAGGGAGTGGTGGGTGAAGGTCTTGTAAGTTTTAGTTTTGTTTCTAATTGTCATATTCTGATTTGATTGATTGTAAATGAAGTTATCTTTTCTCCCTAGGTTGAGTCTACTTTGTCTACTTTGTCATGGTAACTGGTGAGTGATCTCTTCCTGCCCTTATCTTGACTCACAAGCCTTTTGCTTTATTTTCTCTCTCTTTTCCAGTTTAGAAGGGGAGTGATAGAGCAGCTTTGGTGGTACTCTGGAATCCAGCCAACATCAACCCACCACTTCCGCTGATAAATCATGATAAATCATGATAAATATTGCTGCAAAAGTAACATTTCAGTAAAATTACTATCCCTTGATTAGTCTGGCCAAATTAGCTGAGAAGGAGCTATGAAAAAAAAAAAAAAAGCTTAAATTTTCTCTTTTAGCCAGAGATTGTATTTACACTGACAAAACGGATTCTAGACAACTAGCTTAGGTGACAGATTCTTAAAATGGAAAAATTTAAGTGAGATGAATCCATTCACACTTAAAAGCTTTCATTTGAAAACTATAGAGTGACTGACTTAGCAATCCTTCAGAAACAGATCCAAATATCTGCAGAAGGACCTATAAACCACCAACTGGAGAGGACTTAAAGGACAGTCAGAATGCTCAGAAGTGTGGAAAAGTTCTCATATAAGGAAACACCCAGAAACTCTAAGTTGTTTTGCCTCTGCAGTTCTCTCTGAGTCTGTGGTGTAGATGTCAAGAAACAGTGACCCTGAACTGCAGGAAGAAAGGTGAGAATCAGGTGTTAGGAAAAGACAAGTAAAGGAAGCACTTGAGCACACTGCTGGACATAACTGTGGAATATTTCAATCCCTTAAAACAGACTAGAGAAAATTGTAATATTTTAATGTAATAAGCCTTGGGGTGCCTTCAGTCTCAGGATATCTCCAGTCTAATTTTCTATATTTGCCAGTGCTGTGGTTGTTGCATTAGCAGGTGCTTCTAGATAAACATACCTCTTTTTTGTGGCTAGCTGGAGGAAAACCTTTTTCTCTCCCATGAAGCAGGAAGCAGCTGTGTACCAAGCTATTTGATCAATCTGGATGAAAACATAAAATCTGGCCCTCAAGAACTCTTGCCTTGACAGAAGGCAGCATCACAAAATTACCATTTCCTTGTGACTGTTGGTAGAAAACAAACAATGCATTAATTCTTTTATAACTTGTATAAAGTTATATAAAGGAGCAATTGATTTTTTTTAATTGAGTTACTTTCATGCATGAGATTATTTAACCAATATTTACCATTCACTTTAGAATATTTAAATAGAAATATTAGAAGTACCTAAATGATCTTTAGGTCTAAGGTCTACATTAGTTTAAATTAAATAATTTTTGGTACTTGGGCATGCCATCAATCACAATATTGTGTTGACCAGTTATGTCAAATTAGTTATTTAATGAATGTTTCATTTCTCAATGAATGAAAAGAATCTAAGCTGGTCTTACCTGGAATGTGTGTGTAACAGATATGGTGATTAAGGCACTCATTATGAATTCATTCTTATGGCTAGTAGTCCAAACCACCTATTCTAATGGATATATTTTTGGGTACATACATCAAGCTATCTAAGAAACAATAGTAAATAAATCCTGGATGCTCAATACACTTAAGGATGCTTGACTTATGGTCATATTTGAAAGTAAATTTTCCCAAATCCTTTAATACATAATTTATATTTCCATTCTGTTGTATTGGTTTAGTTCTCCTCACTGTGGACTTGAGTTCTTTGAGGAAATGTTTCACACCTATAGAGCCCTCATCTCTACCTTTAACCCAAAGGGTTGTGTCCACCAACAAGACTAAAAATGAAGGCCTGATAGCAGATGAAAAGACTTACTAGCTAACCAATAAACAGCCCTGCTGTGAACATCAGAACCAACTGGTCATCAAGACACATATCCTCTGCTACCTGGAATTGTCAAGGAAAAGATCAATGCCTCAGCAGCTGCATGGATTATGTGTGCGAATGTGGCAACCCCTTCTGCCAGCAGGGTGGCCCAAGACAGGTTGCTACAAATTAACAAACAAGATTAACAATTAACAATTCACCTGGAAAAGTTCAGCAGAGGATCTACCATAACAGAAATCATCAGGCACACCCTCCATCACAATAGGGAAGAAAAATATATACACAAGCTTTGTTCAGATCATCTTTCCAGATTGTCAGGAGGCCAGACCCAAAATCAGGTATAACTATAGAACTAGAATGGTTAACACTTAATTGTTGTGCAAAACCTCCTGGACTGTATAAATGAAGGAAATCAGTTTCTTCAGAAAAGTATGACACTTCCCTGAACTTAGAGTATCATGAAGGGTTCCATGAGTGGCATTTTCTGGAGCCAAACATGAATTTTAGGTGCTGCATGAATGGAACTTGGATGACCAGATTATGAGATTTATCAGTTGATGAATAAACCACCATATTTTTCCCATCAAAATGTAAAACCATCCAGTGGAAGGCTCAGACTTATGCAGAACAGGGCAAGCCACAAGGCATTTTCATCTTGTCCAGAACTGCTGCAGAAAATTTTATCAAAAATCAGAGTATTGTCATTATAGCTTTACAGATAATATCCCCCAAGGACTAATGACTCTTAGACAATAAAAGTGGAAATATGATGAAGTTATGAGACTAAGGGACATATGAATGTCCGTTTGTACCTAAAATAAAAGAATGAGCTTTCTACCTAATATTATATTCTTTGTGCTTTCTTAGCATCTAGCCTTTTATTAAGCTTTCCTTTCGTAAAGATGACTTGCTTGCATTTCCTCCAGATAAATTTTGTTGGTACTAGAAATTTTAAAACTAAAAGAGCTGTATAAGCAGAAAGCTTATTCTGTTATAGTGGGGAGTTCATATATAGTTCGAGGTTGGAAGGTAAGGAAAGATGAAAGTGAGGCCCCTTCACTTCGACAGCTGAATTCCAACAGCAGTTGGAAGGTGGAGATAAGATTAAAACCTCAACCATTCATGAAATGCTCCATTTAGCTGAAATAGTCCTTATCTTTTGGCTTTATAAGATAAACTTCTCTAACACAAACTGTAATTATAGGAAGTATTTCAGGAAATTGTTACAGTACAAAAGGACATTTTGCAGTAACAGGCAGGGTAAATACTGTAGACATTAGCAGGTTTAACTCTTCTGAGGGGTCCATACTTGCCCTGGTCACTGGCTGATGTTCAAGGGGAGCGAACATTTGTTTTTAAAGATTATTTAATATTTTTGATAACACTTTGCCAATACTTACTTTGTAAATCTTTTATAGTAAATCTTTTCCCTCTCCACCCCAGAATTAATTCTTTAGACATGTCTCATTTTCTTTTTCCTACACTAGTATATCTTCAATTCCTCCCATAGGCCTTTGTTATCTTATACTGCTTGAAGCTAATAGTGAGAGGTACCAAAGAATAAATCACCATAAGTCAGTGTTAATTTTTGTAATTTATAATGCTTAATGAATCCATGGAAAGCAAAATATTTTTCATTTTACTTATCTTAATCAAAAATCAATAGGAATTTTTTCAGAAATAGGCTAGCAAAATTTGATCTTATCAATACATGCCAGCTAGATAATTCAGTACTAGTGCCATATATTTTGCATATTAATATATCTTGCAGGTTAATATTAAGTTATGGCCGTTTTATTTCTCATGACCCATAGAACTGCGATTAACTAATATGTAGTTAGCACTTGATAAAATAATAACAACAACAGTAATAATACTAAAAATACTAACAGTAATAAAGCCTGTAAGACACATGCCCTGTTTCTCCCACATGTAGTAAGTGCCTCACTTCAATGAGTGCAACATTTCTTCCTGTGACCCAGGTATTGCATTTAACCATCATGGCATAGTAAACAATACAGATTGCAGAAAATAAGGAGATTCTCAGTACAAAGCTGGGATTGTTTTAGCCCTCCTTTCCAAGTGGTAGCAGAGAACATTCCTACATGGGCAGTTGTCCATATTGCCCAGCTCATCTGTTTCAACTGTGCCATGAGGAACACTCAAAACAATTCATAGGAATTAACAATTGACTTATATCAAATGCTCTTGGATTATATGTTTAAGAGTGAAATAATTTTGTAGAAGTTCTCCTTTCACAATGATGAAATATGTAGATAAATCAGAAGGGATTTATCCCAGACTGCAAAAAAAAATAGATAGATAGATAGATAGATAGATAGATAGATAGATAGATAGATAGATAATTCTTATGAAGAAATTTCTAATCAGTACTAGGAGAATTCCAAGCATTAGTACTAACCGTTAATTTGTTTTTATTGCTAATCAGGATTTCTAGTTATTCACATTTTTCATTACATGAAGAAATAAATAGAGCTTTCTCATTAAAAATTTCTTATTAGATTACAATGACTTTTTTTGCATGCTGATTGTATACCAGTCAGCAGGAAACAAACAAACATCTTCAGGAGTCTTCATGCAAAGTCATAATACCTATTAGGATGGAAAATTACAACCCACCCTTTCCTTTCTGTTTTCAAGACTTTTCTAGATCCTAAAAATCACATAAACTCTACAAACTCAAACCAGCACAACTGTCCAAGTTATTAAGAAATTTTGTTAATTAAAGATTATTTTCCTTAACCTTCTCTGGGTTATTTTGCTGACTGATTCATTTTCATTGCACACATTCTGTTCTCTCCAGCTGCTTTAAATAGTAGCTGTCACAGACTTATTTAGCATTGATGAGGTTTCCTTACCTTGTGCTGACAAGGATTTTAGGGGCCTGTGGCTGGAGGCTGGTGTTCAACATTTACCACAAGTTTGTATAAAGATCTGACCAGCAATACAGTTGAACTTCTTTAGAATTTCTTCACTCTAAAAAATAAATTACCCCTTCAGAACAACCGTGGGTAATGTGAGTGCCTCTGTTCTTAGTGGATAAGAAGTTCTTTTGACTGTATTTTTTACAATCTTTGAGATTTTGTATTGGAAATGGAAAATTAAAAAAAAAAAAGAAGCTGTGCTTTAATTCCCTCCAAAATTACTATCTGCAGTATAAATTCATAGCCTTAGAAAGATGTTCAAGTTCAAATAATTAAATTTTAAAGTATTTTAAACCAATTAGTTCCACACATACTTTTTAAGAGAAAAGCTTCCTTTTTTCTCCAGCACTTACTAGTTCACTGACATTACTAAGGTTATGGGGAAAAAGAATTATTTACTTATTAGCAGCAGCAGTAAAAATGAGTAAAAGCTGACATATGTTCAAGTCCCAACTTTATATTCCACATAGTTGAGTACACACACTTCAACATCACCAGCTTTTACTGGAACTACTCTGAGGCTTCCACATCCCAACTGAGTCCATGCATTGGGTGCAATTACCCACTGCAAGCCACTGTTGTGCAGGTAGATTCTTACCAAAAGTGGAGACCGAGGGTCTGTTTTAAACTAACACAGCCAGGAGCAAAAACCATGCTCAGTCCTTAATCCAAGCAGCTAGGAAGCAAAGAACGTGCCCAATGCAGCCCCTAAATACAGAAAGGATATTTATATAACAATATAGCTGGATGGTATTTCTTGTATATAATGTATACAAAGAAAGTGGTTTATGATTTGTTTTTGCAGTGAGTTGTATACTTTGAGGAGTCACTGCCATAAAAGTATATGGGTAACTCACCAACCCTCTTGTACTGCTAGCCAAAGCCAAGTACATTCAGCAAGTTTGAAAGGAGTACATGTGAATTTCCTTTCCTTGATGTGAAGGAATGTATATAGTGGAAATGCAATCACAATACAGTATGCTTTAATCTGCTCTTACAACCCTTTTTTACTTTTCCTGTGCATGAAAGAGAGTGAGGCAATTAATCTCATGTTCTTGGTAGGGAAGCAAAAGCTGTTGATGGCTAACATGCTATTCTGGCAACAAGGAATTTGCCAACAACCTCCTTAACTATATTGTGTCTGAAAGGACACGTCTGTGGTGTCATGGACAAGCCAGAGGACCCTCTTCAACTGGCTGAGAAATACCCATAACAAAGTTATGTCCTGAAATCTTTATCAGTGACACAAGAAGACAGGGAAAACACTAGAATGGTAACTTAGTGCTTTCATTAATTTATTGTAAAAACTTAAATTATTAAGTGATTTTCATGTTCTTACATATAATTCACCACAAGCTGATACCAAAACTGCAAAAAACATTCAGGATTTTCCTTCAGAGAAGGAAAGGTCTATGAGAAGGAAATTGATCCCACATATCTTCACTTTCTGCCAGTATCTCAGAGTGATTTCATTTTAGTCCATAGCATCTTCCAGGGATAATTCCTTTAAGACTGACTTTGTAATGATTATTAGCATAAGCTACCCCTGGTTAATGCTCTTCTTCAGACCAGCTGCTTCTCCTTGCACTAAAGATTTCCACGGGGAGAATGAGTTATGATTCTCAACCCAATTATGAGTCTTTTTTATCTCAACCACCTTATATAAACAATTTTACTTACCTGGAACTCTGGTACCATTATGTTCTCATTTCTTATCAAACTACATGGCCAAAGTGCAGCAGCTGCACTTATCCTGATCAGAGGAGCATGTGGATCAGCAGGGGTACAGCAGGAGTAGGAAAGTAGAGAGTGATGCTGTCCTTCTAAAATGGGATACTGTAAGGAGCATAGAGCTGTTACAACCTTAAATTAAATGTATAAAATTACAGCCCTAAACCTACTCCTAGTTTTTGTTATATTCATGATGTGGCCTGTGTCTAATATAGCTCTCTTCCTAGAGGGATTGCACAGATTAAAAACAGGTTAAATGAGTCAATGTCTTAAAATAGATTACACAAAATAGAATAAAATAGATAAAAAACTATTAAGCTCTCAGCAAAATATTCCATACAATCCTTGAAATGTTGCAAGTACATATGTGTGAATGATTTATTAAATCCCCAGAAAAGAAAATGTTTGGTTTTCAGATGTTTTGCTCATAATGTCGCATATTTTGTGGCTCTCTAATTCTTCTTTTCTCCCAGACAATAAGATACTCTGCTATCAAATATATTGCAATAATTTGCAGTTCCTGTTTGGTAAATGTAGATGCATCCAGAGTGGTCAGATAGCTCCATTAACTTCTCTCCTTGTGGAGACTTCTAAGGTGATGTGACTATTTCCAATAAGAATAATAATATGAATAAGGATATTACGAAACTTTAGTGTCATCATATCCCTAACACTATTACCACTGAATCCAATCTGCATTTTAAACTATTTCTGGCTTCACTGCCACTGGCTATATTATCATCATTCCTATTTCAAATTTCCCCTATACCTCAAGAGCATGCACTGAAGATTAATGATAAAATTATCATACTGCTCAGAGGGAAATACCAGGTAATTTTTCCAGCAAGTTGCTGACTAGTTGCAAGGCCTGAAAATAAAGAGCAGGCCTTCCCAGCAGGTCCAAGGGAAGTGAAACCCAGAAAAACAGGTGTCCTTTGCTGAGTCTTTATAGAGGACAAGAAGAAATGAAAGGCTCTGTCTGCAGCAGTGAATGAAATGCAGCACTGGTCCAGGCTCAGGCTCAGAAATGTGGTTATCCACGCTGTTAGCATTCCAGTAGAATGCAAGCTGTGCTTTGGGATGAAGGGTAAGGCAGCCTAGGGTAGCAACACTATGTGCTTCCTTTTTCCTTATGGTATGCCAAGGACAGGACAGAAAGCAGAGCTGACCTGAACAGCTAGTTTTGCTCCTAGACAGAACTCATGGCACTGCCTTTAACAAACACTTCAGACTGAACCTGAGAGTGGTGCTGGTGCTGCCGTTCAAGGTCTCATCCAACCACATCATGGGTGATGCAGGAAAGTGCAGAGGTTACGAGATCTACTACCACACCATATGTAATGAAAGTGAGAGCAAAGCCAGGCCATGAAAATCATGCAAAAGCAACCTTTAGTGTGAGAGACTTCAGATCACCAGTTATCCAGCTTACAAAAGAGAGGGTGGATGAATGACTTACCACTGTATCCATTTACTTGTTGATGAAAGACACATCTGACAAAGGCATTCCACAATCAGGTAGAATGTGTTTTGAATTTAAACAAACTGGCCCAGAATACTTTGCAGTTTTCCAGAAGAAAGAGCAAGAACTGAAGAAATAGTTTGGGATTTGAGATTTCTTTTTAGGACTGGGACATATATAATTGAAATTCCATTTTTTGATGGGCTGTAGAAGAGTAGAACCTGTATTAATGTTTACATGTCTGTCAAATGATGGAAATTGTATCAAAAGTCTAAAACCAGCATGGTTTTCATAATTTTCTATGAGAGCCAGGATGTGAAGGGGTTTGGGTTTGGGTTTGGGGTCTGGGTTTTTTGGGACTAGTGGAGGGGGAGGTTTGTTTGTTCCCCTTAATAATGCACATACGTTCAGAAGTACTCTAACTTCATATTATTTTGCATTCTTAAGAAAGATGGAGGTTGTTACCACCTGTTATATGTCTGCCTTTACTTCAAGCTGAAAGACTGGGAAGGATGGACCCTGTTCTGCAGTAGAAGAATGTTTGTTCCAAGTGAGTGGTCAATGAATCTTTCTCTCAGGTTCAAAGTCACTATCAGAAAAATAAAGAAACTGCTCATCTGTTCAGTTTGGTAGTATTTTTTGAAATGTTTTTAACTACTGAATCCTGGGCAAGGTGCAATCCTCTTGAAGTATCTCATGAGAAACTGGTGGAACCTCTTTTTCACTCATGCTGTGAGAAAGCATGGCTTGTGTGGCTTGGCTGTTCAATATTTTGAAAATTAGAATCGCCAAGCCTTATCAAAGTAATTTGGATTCCTATAGGATTTTCTGAGCGTAAGTTTATCTTCTGAATACACAAAGTCAAAAATGACCTAAAGGTCTCCCACAGCCTTATGCTCTAAGCACCTGTTTAATTAACGGCCCCATCACTTGCACATTCAAGTGTAAAGCAGTCAGACTGTTGTGGTTTTACTCAGTTATGAACAAAATCTATGCAAAAGAAACTGATTTCACTTTGATTCAGCCCTTCCCTCCTGCCCCTGTCCTGAGTATTTTTGCTTTCCAAGAAATGAGCCTCCGATATCAAAATGAGTATGAAAAGTGATCACATTTCAGGCTACTTTAGTTCTGAAAGAAATCAACAAATTAAAAAGAAAATATTTCACATCCAGCAGAGAAGGAGGAGGAAAAAAAAAATGGGAAAATTACCGTAAACTCTTAAAGAAAGATAGCAATCACACCTGTTCTTGAAATCCCCTATGTCTTATTTACAAATGTTGATAGAATCCATTTGTCAAAAAAAGCATGAGTGAAAAGCAAGTGATCACCATATTTAATATTTCATATTTCTGTAAAATATATTACTTCAGGTTTGTTCTAATCTTCTTATGAATCTTCTTTTAAGGTACTTTACAATAAATAATAAAAAGACATTGCTTATGTAATTTAAAATGAAGTAGTATTGTGTAGCAATAATATCGTATATTTGGTGCATTTAGCTTTTTTCTGAAGACAGGTGCACACAGGAATCAGCTCTGCCCTCACTTCAATACTTCATTAGGACCTCTTTGTGAACAGCTGGTGCACAGAACTGCTGGTGAAGGAGCAGGAGAGGGCAGACATCTGCTGTGCTGCATGAGCAGAGAGCTTGCTCTTACAAATATCAGTTTTCTTACTGCTGCAAGGAGCATAGATTTGTGTGACCATCTGCCAACAGTTTTGGTCTGCAAACAAACACTTAGTCAGTCTTCCACCTCCAATATGTGCTTGAATTCGAGAAATTAGTAACTCCACTCAAATTTCTCTAATATTAATGTTTCCCACTCAGATGCTAAGGTTTGAAAGAGTACTGCCAAAGTCTAACATTGAGACAGAGCACAAGATCTTTAGCCCTCAGTTTGTTGATCAGATGTTACCAAAGAAGACCAAAAAAAAACCAAAAAAACAAAAAAAAAAACAACAAACAAACAAAAAAAAACCAAAAACCCCAAATCCACCAAAAAAGCACCAAACAACCAAACCCATAAAACCACAAAGGAAAAAAAATAAAAATCACAGAAGCCCACTTCATAAAGTGATGACAATTATGACAATCAGATAGTGCTCAGGAGGGATGAGGGATTCAGAGGAAGCACAGGGAAAGCTACTGAACCAGGTTGCCTTCAGTTCAATATGCCTAAATTTTTGCTGCCCTACTTGACAGTAACTTGTTTTCACTGCTGAGGTATGCTTAGGGCAGACAACATGAAGCAGAGACAGAGTGAAAATGTTACCACTGGGTTTTATAAATTTCAGTGTTCACATTTTATTTGTGCATCATAAATACACACCAAAGTCAGCATTGTTTCCTCCCTGTTTCCTTCAGAATTGCAACAAGCATGGTGAAAGTCTGCTGTATTTTACCTTTTCTATGTTCCATTATGTTCACACTAAGGTGTAAAATATGAGTAATGTCAGAAATTGCAGTAGGAGTAACATGTACCAAACCTCTCTTACTTCAAAAGATACAGTGCATATACCATGGAAAATCATTTATCAAAGGTAGATTAAGGAACTGATGTTATATAAAGTTGATTTGTACAAAATCCCTGGAAAACTATATCATCATAAAGGTGGCTGAATGGATTTAAAGAATTTAGGAAAAACTGATGCATTCTTTGTGTTAAAGCAATTTACTGTATTATGAATCTCAGGGAAAATGTTGGAGATAAATTGAAGTCAACAGCACTTGAGTGAAGGATGATTCTTACAAAAATGTCAGGTTGTGCTGACAGTATAAGGTGACCAGTTCTTTCACAGCCTTCTTATTTTCAGATGCTACATCCCCACATAGACAAGAGTCTGATTTTCATATATTTTGGGTACATGCTGAAACATATTTATAGTTTCAGCCAGCCTTGTGGCAAATCACTGGAGAGGAAAAAAAAAATAAAGTATCATAGATCTAAAATATAAATAAAATGAATTGAAGTATAAAGCCTTAAACTAATCAGTTTGGAGAGATTAAATATTTTGGTAGAAAATAAAGCACTTTGTATTGTATTTTATTCGTATATGTGACTTTATGTATAGTTATGCAGAAGGACAAGGAAGATAAATAACCATACTTAAATCAAAGTCAAGGACTCATGGAATATCTGGGTGCATTTCACTGCAAAAAAATCCATTTCTTTCTTCATAATTTCTTCAGTTTTATAGAAAATAAGATAGTCTTAGAAATAAAGATGAAAATAGTCTCGAACTTTTATAACTCTAAGTTGCTTTCTAAGATAAAGGTCATGTAAAAATCTCAATAGAAGTACTGAATTTTAAGCAATTATAGCACAAGAAGAAGAGTTAATGTGTCTTGTTTAAGAGACTTAAAACATAATGGTATAAAAAGATTGAATACAGGAGGAAAAAAATCTGAGCAAATGTTTCAGTCATTGTTATTAAACTAGTGAGGGACTTTGTGGGAGAAGTCATATATTTCCTCAAAGTGAATGCACTACCACACCTCTCACTCTGAAGGACGTAGTTTAAAGATTGGTACCGATCTACTGCCACAGTAGATGACATTCAAGAAGTCAGGCAAAGATCTATTTTTCTCCTCTGAAAGACAGCACTTTGAACATCAAAGTGATTCCTTGCACTCCACCCAATCATCAGGTAATAAACTGAGTAAAAATTAGAGATAAGAATGATGCATGGATGCTCATCTGTATCTCTCCCCACAAAATCCATTCTACCCTCAACATGGGCACACTTGTATATGGCAAAATTCCAAACTCAAGCACCCACAAATTCTTCCTTACTTATTTAGCCTTCTTTTTTTTATGTATTTCTCCTATGTCCAAAGCACTCTCACTGATAGGAATTATTTAAAATTTCATAGCCACTTGATTCCCAACTGAAGAACAAGGATTAATAAACCCTATAAAACTAAGGGCTTCCCTATGGTACCACAGGAAGGTATAAATCTGCACATATTCTTGAACTCTTCATTAACCTGATACTTGCATTAGCAGACCTGAAGGCCAGAAAAAAAATTGTTTGGATAGGTACATTGCACCGGGACTTAGATTACCTCAGACAAGGACAGGTTATTAAGTCATCATATTTTAAAAGTAGTTGTGGGAGACAGCCTCATGTTGTGAAGGTATCAACATTTCCCTAACCTCATATTTCTCTAGACAGTCTGTCCTCTCTTCATGTGAATTCTGTTAAGAATTTAATCAGTTCTCATGGTCCATGGCAGAATCTCAGTGTAACTGTCAGAACCATCAGGTAGTACACAAACTGACACTGAGGACTCATAAGCTTTAGGGACCCTCAAATGCACAGAGACTTGAGGCATGCATGTTTCAGCATGAGCATAATGTATCAGCTGCAGTTTGCCAGCATCTTCTTTACATCTTAATAGAATATCTCTATCATCACCAAATATATCCTTGGTGTTTTTCCAGACTCGGAGAATTTTATGATAGTTGTCTTCTTGGTAAACTTCTTCCACTTCTGGCATCTCTTACTCATTTTCTAATCATTCTTCTCATAAGATAGTGATAATAGTTCTGGGCAAAAATTCAGTCTTCTTGGTCAGTCCTTTCAATTGATTCTTCAGGATTAATGGGAAAAAATCTCACCTTTTATTGTAGAATCATAGAATGCTTTGGATTAAAAAGGAATTTAAAGGTCATCTAGTTCCAACCTTCCTCCTTTTTCTGCACCATAGACAGAGATGCAACCCACTAGATCAGGTTGCTTAGGGCCCCATTCAACCTGGCCTTGAACACTTCCAGGGATGGGGCATCCACAACTTCCCTAGACAGCTTATAGTGCCTCACCCCTCTCTGTGTAGAAAAAATGTTCAGGATTTGTTATTGTTGTGGACTGTTGGGGAATAGAGAAAGAAATCACAACACATTGGGAAATGACAGGCTTTTGTAGAGGTAAAAGTCCTTTAGACAGTACTCAGGGCTTAGCTTTAGGGTGTGAGGAAGGGTCATGCAGCTGGGGTCAATAGATCTTCTTGAAACCACAAAGAAGTTGAGGAAATGTTTTAGACTCTGTATTAGTAAGTGGTCCAAAACCAAATTCAAACCTAATCATCACAGTAAGAAAATCACTGAGATACAGGGGAAAAATAGTTGTTGAGGCTAGTGATTTAGTACACTAGACTGAAAAGTAGCACTAGAAGTACAGAATTTTCCTGCATTGTGTATGTAGCAGAAACACCAGGTCAGGAAAAAGCTTCATAAACTTACTACACAAATCTGCTGTCTCAAACTCACAGGTGAAAAGATCTAGCAGGCTCTTTCCTGACTGTGTAACACACATATCACTGGATCAAATGGTGACTATTGTAGTGTTTGTAGGAAATACAGATGAAACAAATTAAACTATCTTGCAAGATCTCGTCATATTGTAAATCTGGAGGTTTTTGCAGTGTTTCTCCATACTCCATCCTATATATCTTTTGTTTTAGTATACCATGTATCAAGGAAAATATATCTCAAGAAAACCATCTGAGTAATGTAAGAAGAAAGCTTAAAAGGAGATGTCATCTGAAAGCTTAGTCTCAAAATTGATTCTTTTGAGGATTCTGACTCTTATTGAATTCTAATATAAATCTTGGGGTTTTTTTCCCTTCACACAAAAATATTACAGACAGAAACTCTCTTCACCTCAATGGAGAAAAAAAAGGCTTAAAACCTACCACTGTTGCTGGAGTCAAATCCAAGACTTTTCTTCCTTCTAAGTACTTTGTTTATCTAGGTTTTTATATCTTTCTTTCTAAATTACTGATTCTTGACTTCTCTTTACACACAATGGATGTCTCAGCAGATAGGCCCGCGAATGCTTTCATCCTATGCACTCATTTCTTGAACAATAAACTAAGAACATTTTGTGTGGTGAGAAAGTTCATTATCTTGAAATAAAGGAAACTCAATTCTGGCATAAGTAAACATGGACTACAGATGAAAGATACAGATACAGTTTACTTCTTCAGTTGTATTTTAAAAGAATACAGAACTTTTAATCCTGCAAAGTTTGATAAGTAGGTATCCAAAATAAGTCAATGATTGATTGCAGATTGATATAGGTTATAAACTTGTGAGTTAGGCATTTTAAATTACATCCTCAATTATTATAATCTCGCCTTTGCCAATAGTCCTGCTGAAATCCTCTTTGCTCTTTAGCTGCATTCACTTTTGGCTCCTGTCATGTTTTTCCTGCCCAATTTGTTAAGAGAAATGGGGATAGCCTGGATTACAGCATGCAGCCCAGCATCACGCCTGGAGCCAATCTCCAGGCAGCCAGCCAGTTTTTTAGCTGAGTGTCACCTGCTCCCCCTGTGAGCTCTGTCCAGCTGCAGAGTCCATGTAGCCTTTGTAGGCTTTAAATACCAGTCATCACAATGGTAATGGGGTATTTGGTACACTGCGAGGAAATACCATCAACCAGATTGTTCCTTTCTGCTTGTCTAGTCAATAAAGTTTAAATAATATCTAATTCAAGCACAAATCTGAGCCATAAAAATTATGGATAGGAAGGACATCAGATTCAAATTATCTGTCTGTTCTTTGGCAAAGAAATATCTATAAATCTTAGAGTGAATCTGCATATTACCCTGCATTTTCGTCCCTTCTACTTCTGAGAAACATGGAAAAGTTCAACCTTGCTTACAGTACAATCATACTTAGAGACACTGAATAACACCCCAGGTTTACACTCCCATGACATGGGACTGTTGAGAGATTTCCTATTGCTCCTTGGAAGGTTAAAATCACTTTTGAAATGCACCATTGGCCCCCAAATAAAAGTGTCATCATGTAGTAAATAAGGACTGCAGTGTTTACAGTTTACCAGGAATTTTTCCTTTATTGTCTATAAATATCAGTACTCTTCTTCCAGATTTCTGAGCTATTATGTCCCAATAAGGTTCTTTGCCTGTAAAAGCAAAACAAGTAAAACAATATTTACACAAATTATGTGCAAACATTATGCACAACCTGTGATTGCATGATGAATTATTGAAGGATACTTTCATAAATATGCCTCATTAAATGTTAATCTTGTTGATTTTAAAATACAAATAAATTTGAATTTAATGCCGTCACAACATTCAGGCTTCCAGAGACAGACCATAATAACCATATGAATACAAAACAAAAACTGGAATTTTGAAAAGAGATTATTACTTGGGAGTCCAGTCAAACTGTAAGGCAGCTGCATCATATCTCTCTTATGCTGTATGTACTACATACAGCAGCATTTCACTAATCATCAATATGTTGCCATAGCATTGTTTCCTGCTTTAAAGTCTAGATTTGCTCTCCAATGCAGTTGCTTTGAATTATATTGATCTCTGAAAGTCGTTCTAAAACTAAGCATAAAATAATCACATCAGTGATCAATGATGTCAATTCACAATGTCCATCATTATAAAATAAAATAATATATTGTGCTAGGAGGATTTCTTATGTATATATAATGAATAAATATTTACTGAAGGGGAGTACCTAGAAACCAGAGTTGCAATCCCCTGAACATAATAGAAGGCCTCCAAAAGATCTTGAATCATAAAAAGTGAAAAGTGAAGAAAAAAAAAAAGAAATTCATAAGACAGAAATGGACAATGTATAAATGATTGATCTATTCTGTAGACACCCAGGCAGCGTAATAGATTCATTGTCATTTTCTGGTCATATGGAAGCATAACCATGTTAGTGAAAAAAACTTCCAGACAAATTCTTTGCTCGTGCACTTTCCCAAGCACATTCATTCACGTATTTGTAGTGTTGCCTTGACATCTGATGCAAAGTCAAAGTTAGTCAGTAACATAGTCAGAGAAGGGCAATGCTCTCTGATGCATCATTCTAAATATTGCTGATGCATCTTTTTTCATTCCTCTATACTGGAATCAAAGACCATTTAATGTAATCTAATCCTGGAATATCCAGGCAAGATCTTATACCCTGAACTACACTGCCATGACATTTTTCTTTTTCCTTTTGGTTTTTATTTTCCTTTCATTTTAATTAATACACTATTCAGAGAGCTTTTAAACTTGTTCAGAACTCAGCTACACTTTAAATATTATTAAATATTTTGGCTGAATTAAATCTATCAAGCCCATTTGATTTAATCAATTAAGATTTTTAAGTGCATCATAACTCTGTGCACAAAGAGACAACACTCATAAATCAGTAGAGAGTCTAAATTAATTGCTACAGGTAGCACCCTGCCAATAGTACATATAATTAACTTTTTGTTGTAGAGAGTGGAAGATCAGAAAGTTGCTGCTAGCATTAATGAGAGAAAGAAAAATGATTATATAGGATAAAACGATAAGAATGTTTGCAAAGTTTCCGCTTGTAAATTACACTTTTAGGGGGTCTTCATGTTCTGTAAATATTGTTATCCCTCACATCAAGCATTCCTCTGTTCTATTTCAGATTGAATTTCCAATTCAGTACCAATGAAGCAATGTCTTCAGTGCCACTGACTGCAAAGGACAATATTAGATAAAACCAGGTCTACATGTCAGTAAATGCACCAGGTACAAAACAAGGGGTATCTTTAGTCTTCCAAACAGCAGCAGGTAGAAGATGAGAAGCTGAAAACAAAGAAAACAGTTAAAATTAAATTTTATCTTGGTAACATCAAATCAATTTCTAAAATTCAAGCGGCTCAGATTTATGGTGAGGTGAAATAAACTGTATTCTTCATCCCTCCTTTTCAAGTATCAACCAGCATAACACACTGATGTATGACATGGATCATGTCTAGGCAGCCTTTCTATCCAAAGTAAGGTTCTATTCTGCCTTCCTTTGCTTAATTAAAATACTTTTGAAATCAGTTTAAAGGTTTCTATCAACTTCATTTGAATGGTCACATGGAATCTTGACTCATGAGAAATCAGAGAGTGATATCCAAACTCCAAATCAGAAAAGGGGTAAGTTTGACATTAGATCAGAATATATCTATAGGCATATATATTACAACCACTCTATGTTCTCCCTGGGGAGGTACAAAAAAGCGCTAAGCAATACAATATTTTGGCAGAATTATTTCACATTTTTATTTGCTTATCATACTTGTTACAGCTAACTGAAATCTTATTTGAGGTGTAAATGTAGCATTTCAAATTGTTATTTTTATTAATCACAGTTATTATTTTTATGTTGCCTAAATAATAATTTTATGGGGTTTTTTTCCTCAAAATGAAGTGTATTTTGAAACTCTGAATTTTTATACATTTGTGTGTAAAACAACACAGTTGTGTGGTCCTAATGAATATGGAGCAGAGGTAAGTGCTTTTTCTCACCTTAAAATAGATAGTTGAGAATATGTATTCAATAAACTTTTTATTTACACATGTAGAACATGTGCATAGACATCATCTCAAGAGAGACATTGCAAACATAGAAGGACAGGAATTATTGACAGGTGTCACTAATGATCGTGAGGAACTCCTGTATGGGAATTCACTTTGGTTATTAAAGGCAACAATTTCAAAACTTTTGTACAAGTAAATTGTATAAGTAATATTTGCCATTTTAAAACCTTAAATATTCATACTATAGGCACAGGAACTTTAAAGGAGACTACCAAGCAGATGAGCCAAGAGCTTTTTCTTAGAAATCTGCACAATATGTTGCAGAGGCTTTACTTCATTCTTGGCTTATCCAATTTCCTAAAGGTTGCAAAACTGGGTACTCTATAAAAATACAATGTGAAAATGAATGCAGGTCTTCTGACATGATAAATTTGTTTTTAATTTGTAACAAAAAACAACCTTCCTCTCTGACTCTTTTTTAAAAGAAAAACATTAATGTTCTTCCTAAAAGACCAATATAAATACTCCAAGGCCTAAAAAGCAATTTGAAAATCCACGTCTGACAAAATAAAATTATTCTGATCATTACAAAAAGAAAGAAAGGTCTAATGTTGAGTTAAATTTTGCAGACATGAGCTGCAAAAGTCTCACGGAAAGCAAGATTTAAAATACTTACAAAGCGTTAACCAGCTGTGTGAGGCTGCAGAAAGGAAGCACTGTTTCCGTTACCTACTTTAATTTCATCTCTCGTTTTGCTCCACGCTGCATTGCAGAACTTTTAAAATTACCATTAGACAGATTTCAGTCCCAGGAAAATCATGGGGGAAGTCCTCTTGAAAGCCACTTAAAGGTTCCTCAAGAAGTAGAAAACTACTGGGATCATTGTAGCTCTGGCAGAATTAAATGCCAAGAGAATTCTGTGCAATATTAAGGGACTGTAGTGAGTCCATGGGAGAAGCATTCATTCTCCTGTACCCTGTGTTTTCTAGATCACATTCAGAATGTTGCATCCAATCTGGGGACCCCAATATTGGGAAGATTTTGATCAGCTAGAGCAGGTTGAGCAGAGGGCCACCAAGATAGCTGGGGATGGATTACATTTGTGCTGTGAGGAGGGGCTGAGGGAGCCGAGCTTGTTCTGCCTGGAAAAGGATCACTGCAGAGAATCTAACAGGAACTTTGGCACCTAGGAGGGGGTTACTGAGAAGAAGTTTGCTGAAGCAAGACTTCTTTGCTAAAGTTCAGAGTTTAAATATGAAACAATGGTCATAAATTTTCATGAGAGAGGTTTTGACTGAATATAAGAAAAATTATGAGGGTAATAACTAAAAATGGTTGCCTGAGAGGTTGCCAAATCCAACCGTACTAAACCTTGAGGCATCTGATACGAACTCAGTGTGGACCCAGCTTTGAGCAGCATGACTTTATATTACAGACCTCCCAAATTCCCTTGCAATTTTAATGGCATCAGCCACTATGAGTCCATAAGCTGTTAGACTAAATGCTTAGAGCCCTCAAAGCTTCTAATGAATCATGCAGTGCACATCCCAGTGATGTTCAGGTTTTGGCTCCCTTCTCTGAGAGAGAAGTGTTCCTCCAGCAACAAATATGCAATTAATCCCATGATGGGATTCAGTATTTTCCCAGCTAACTCGTAATGCAAAGCACTTCTAAGTGTCATTTGTTGCAGAGCTAGTGCTGTAAAGCTGCCTGCTCTGTTCTACTCTTAAGTCTCAATCTTGTATTTTTCCTAGACAGATGCCAAACTGATAAAAATCTGATTTTTCTGCACAGCTGTTCCAATTGAATCCTCATTGCTACAACCACATTAAGAAACAAAGAGAGGTATTATGGTTGGACGAGGTTTTTTTCCTACTTAATATCCAGATTGTTGGTGTGAAGGTCTCTAGTCATTGTTTTGGCTTCCACTTGCAAACTGGGCATTGACATCTGCTAATTGCTAGCTTCTAAGGGAATTTGGTTTAAAATATATTGTATATACAAGGCCAAATTCACTGTGTGCCACAAAGGCAAGATTGTTTTCTTTCTCCTGTTTTGTATTTACAGCTAAAGCAAATTGGAAGGAAACTGGTGACTATTATGAGCTGGAGAATAAGAACAACAATAGATATAATCAAATAAAACTTCAGTAATGGATCCAGTTGCAAAAAATGATTTAGCAGCTGCTCAGAATATCTACACAAGCCCCTTTTGATCCCCAGTTTTGGACGGTGTATGGATTAAAAAAGCTGTAAAAAACAAACTTTATTAAAACTGTACTACATCCAGAACCCTGCAGTCAAAGGCACACAGGAAGTAGAGGCAGCTTAAACATGAGTATTCTGGAGCTACTCAAGATATATTTAAGAACTGTGCATCCATCAGGGTGCAGGGGAGTTCCTGGGTGTTAAATAAAAGATAGACTGAAAAGCATATCGTACCTGCTGAAACTTGAGTTCAGGTCTCTGGGTTTCTCCTGCAGCAGGACAGCTGATGAAATCATTGGACCTCAAAGCAGAGCAAGGTGATTTTTCCTAGAATCTTGCCCCACTGTGAGAGAAGGGGGCAAACAGGCAGACCCTCACAACTCTTAATCACTTTCTGCATTTGTGAATGCAGATTTGGTTCCCCTTTCTATCATTAAAACAGAGGAGTAGCCCATAGCCTACCCTGCTGAGGGGCTTTTGTAATTTGCTATAAGTGAAGCAGAAGTGAAGAGCTTTGTGAATGCCAAAATCATGATTATTACCCCACCCACACAAATGTTAAGCTGAAGTCACTGGAGTCTCTGGTGTGGAGCTTCAATAAGCAAGAGATATATCAAACTGCAATAGTCACAACTGCCTGGAGTTACAGCTGCAGTGGAGAAGTTTGCTTACTGCAATTTTTTGTTTCACTTATTTAACTGTGGTGTTTCACTGGAGGATTGTGCCAAATGTGACAGAGGCCTCATACAGCCCTGCAACCCTTAAATGTTCTTTCAGTCTAATGCTGGAGCACTAAAAAAGGGGAAAGTCTCACCTCAGCAGCCCTGCTCCATTTTGAAGAACAGTCTATGTAGGGTCTTGGCTTGTCCCCCTCCTGCTACAGCCTCCCCTATGACAATATGGAATGAAATCTTTTTCTTCTAAAAGTAGTCCCAGTTCCCCATGTAAATTTCAACAAATTTTAAGATAGGGATAGGTAGAGAAAACTGGTTTACATCTCTAAATGTTACTTACTCTTCCATTCTATCTCATTTAATTTACTGACTTTAAGTCCATTCTTGGCTAACAAGATGTTACAGAAAAGACAAGCAGTTCTTCTGAGGTAGAAACTTTTTATTGTTACAGTGTAATCATGATGATTTTATGATTTTTTTATGGTGTCTGTTCATTCCATCTCAGGGAAAAAAATGAAAACAATACTTGGCTTCACCCCTTTCCGTATTTCCGTCTGTCAGCATTGCATATGTCAGTAATGTCATTTAATTTGGAATCATGAAACTTCACTTTCCAGAAATTCCCCCTAACACTGAAAATGGGCTTACTATCTATTTCCCTTCTTTAAGAAAAAAATAAACTTATTATGACTTAAGTTCAACTCTAATGCATTTGTAAAAACAGTGACCCATTAGAAGAATTAATTCTGGTAATGTTATGAAAAATCCTCTAATATTTAATTAGCAATATAGATTTTTCTCCAAACTTTAGCCATTTAAAATGAGTACAGTGTTACCCCAATTATCAAAGTCTGTAAGATACTTGTAATGCTGAACATTGGTTGTGATTCCTTGGAAATTCTATAGCCTCTTAAAAAATTCCGAAATACAGAGTAGTTTTTCTTCTAATTTTAATAAGAGCATATCCTGACTCTTCATTAAAATTCCATACAACCTACTGCTGGCTTCATTCTATTAAATTTCATAGGACCCTCCATAAAGTTTTTTATCATATCTTGTTAGAATTTGTGTTCCTATTTGTTCATATGCATGTGCTAGAGAGGGTGTCACTGGATACTCTGAGGGTAAATGTAAGATATTGGTTAGTTTTGCAGTGAAATTCTCTTTGCTTTGAAATTCAGTTTGGTCTGATATACACATTCTGTAGTCAGTTTTGCAGAACAGTTTTTGCAGAAATATTAATGAATGGGATGTCTGGAAGGCTATGCATTACCTAAAGCACTCCCTACAGACATGATAGCAGGGACTACATTGCATATGCATTTCTCTCCACTCCCCCCAGTGGAGAAAACTCAGCTTTGTCCTTATTATAATAAATTTTTAATGGAAAATATGTGTGTCAGTATTGACAAGCAACAAGCAGATTTTTTGGCAGATTTAATACGTGGGCTACTGTTCCTGTTGCTAATTTTTTTTTTCTTAAGAATTCTCTTTTATACACTATCAATTATTACATTTAGATTATTTTTGTACTAGGCAAACTGAACTAATCAGATCTAATGGCCCATCTGCTCTTAAGACAAAAATAGCACTTTCTACCAAAAATACACATGATGTAAAAAATGTCTACATTGACTTTAACCAGTAGGTGAGAAAATATAATATGTTTCAGCAGAAAAGCAGGTGAGCCTCATCTTGTAATTTATGTCAACTTTACTTTTTTTGCATTAATGATGGAGGATTTTTTGGTAACTTTTCTTAAAAGAGTGATGATCCAAATGGATTTTTTAACCATTGAGCTAAGATTTGTTTCTTATTTATTTCCCTCATCTGTACAGGGGGATATTCTGGATCTAGAAGCAACAGAGGGATTTTTGTCAATACCTTCACCAGTTCCAGGGTTTCACTTATGAGTTACAACTAAGCTACCTCTATTCTTCACCCAAATATATGATAATTTTATGTATGTGTCACATGTTTTCATATCTTCATTTAGCTTATTTTAGTTAGTGGTTTCACAGACAGGCAACCGTTTATTGACAACCATTTACTAAATACTGTAATGTAAGTTATCCCTCTAATTTTTTATCTTCTTGTATTAGGAAAACCTGACTTACTGCTTACTGATCTTGGAAAAAGCTTGTGATTTTGTTTTAATGTATATGCATGAGGCTGTCAGACCCAGCCACACCATCCTGTTCTAAGTCATCTTCAAGAGACTGTGGTACTCAGAAGCTGTTCAGACCCATGAACTCAGTTAGTTACTAGAGATTGTGGCCATCAGAGAACAATACACAAAAAAACATTTACTAAAAATAGTAATAAGGAATGTTCACGGACATTGGAACTTCATAATACATACTGTTAAACTGTTAAAACAGTCCCTTCAGTTTTCAGCCAGGCCAAATAGTGGTCTTTGAAATAATTTCAAGGCACAGTGTTGGAATGAGCATACACCAAGGACAATTCTCAGTCTGGATGTAGCTGTCCTGTTCCGGAGGGAAAAAGAGTTTAGCAGTTTGACCATGAGCTATTTGATGCCAGCTGAGTTCAATGCCAAAGAGCCATTCCAGGCACATTTATTAGCATCACTATAGCCAAAATAATCCAAGTATTGTACATTTTGGCAAATTTTCCCCATTTTCTTCCAGCCCACTGCTCACAGCTTTAGTGCCCTGGAAGCAAGCAAAGGATTTAGTATAAACTGGTTCCAATCCAGAGAGCCATTTAAGAATCTGTACCTATAATCAACCAACAGATTCTCCTTGGGAATTTTGTCTTGAGATCATCAGGGTACTCCTTTGCATTTTCTGAAAAACATTAAGGTGCCTATCACTGACAGGAAAGGTTACCTAACCAGTCCTATGACTTCCAGCAAGTTCTAGCTCCTTCTAACAAGCTCTGTCAGATGCCCTTGATCAAATGGTGTGCTGAGCATTTGTTCCAAGTAACTCCTGATCACGGAGGAGCAAACACTCTTCCAGCAGGCCACAGGGGCAGTTTAGCAGAGCTGCTGGCTCAGGACACAGTTTCCAGGGAAAGCATCTGGCAAAGGTGGCAATTCTTGCAGAGGGGAGCCAACAGCTTTGCTGAGGACAACACAGATGGGCTGAGTGGTGGTGTTGACATGCCACAGGGCACAGTTCCAGCAGCTGCTGGAGCAGAAACAATAGAACTGTCCTTGGATGGAGGAGACTATGAAGGATCACCCAATGAAGGACACAGCCTCATAGACCTGGGGCTTCAGGGGTGCCTGGTGTCTCTCACTGGTACTGGGCTCAGAGGGTAAGGTGGGCTCCTTCCCTGCAGTAGGTGATCATGAATGAACAGGTTGGGTTGACAAGGAAAGAAACTGCAGGAGGAGACAAACTGACTTCACAGGACCAAAGGTATTGAGGAAAAGTCCTCTGGATTTTCTCCAAAACCTTGCAGACACAAGAGCCTGAAAATCCAGCTGGCAGAGGCAAAGGCAGAATTTGTACATATCTGGATAGGAAACAAAGATTTCCATGATGACAAAGGCTGGATGCTTGTGACTTCTGTCTCCTTAATCTCTTGTTTCCCCTGAAAAATCTGCAGCTACAGAACACAGCATTGCCCTTGTAGCAGATGAAGGGATGGGCGCTCTGTCAAATAAAACACCCAACATGGCTGAGCTGAGCAGCAGTAAGAAGTAGTAGTAGCTGCAATCTGCTAAACCGACTTCCCCCCGGGGAGATTTGCTGCTTTATAGCGCTCAGATATGGGACTTTGGGAAAAAGCTGCTGGGGATGATTAGTCCTTCTAATCCCATCCACTGCTGCTCTTCCATGTGTGCATTGATATTTCCAGGGGATACCTGAAGATTATCAAGTGTGAATACATGACTGACTGCAAGAGCCAAGAGCGTGGAAGCCTGAATGGTTTTCTCCTTGATCCTTAAAGTAAAGGAAATCATAGAATAGTTTAGGTCATGAAATATCTTGAAGTCCATTGAGTCCAACCCTTAACCCAGCATTGCCAAATACACCACTAAACCACATCCCTAAAAGCCACATCCGCACATCTTTTAAACATCTCCAAGGATGGTAATTCAACTCCTCCTCTGGAGAGCCTGTTCCAATGCTTGCTAATCCTTTCAGTGAAGAAATATTTCCTAATATCCAATGTAAATCTCTGCTGATGCAACTCGAAGACATTTCCTCTTATCTTATTGCTTGTAACCGGCCAGAAAAGACCAACACTCACCTCACCCCAACCTTTGCTTGGGCAGTTTAGAGAACAATAAAGTTTCCCTCTCCCCTCAGCCTCCTTTTCTCCACAGTAAACAAGACCAGTTCCCTCAGATGCTTTTGAAGGTCTTTAGGAAAGGGTTTTACAGGGGCTGGATTGATCCTACAGGCAATTCCTGATTACATACCAGACATGGAAAAAGGAGATTTTGCCTTCAAAACTGTACTAGCATTTTGGAGAACTGTGGTCGGAAGAGGTAGCACCCATCTGACAAAGTGGGGCATAAGCATCTTTGCCAACAAGCTGAACAGTCTGGTGAGAAATGCTTAAATCAGTGGGAGAGGAGAATGACACAGTTCACTGGGGACATGGTGGACCGGGCTGGCAAGGAAAGGGTGCAGGGTGATTTGACAGGGAGAGGCCTCAGGCAGAGCACTGCTGCAGGGATAACACAGTGATAACAATCAAACAAGGAGGTTTATGGAGTACATTGGTGACAGCTTCCTAACACAGCTGATTGAGGAGCTGACAAGAAAAAGCTCTGTTGGAGCAGGTACTTACAAACAAGGAAAAGTTAGCTGGGGATTAGAGGTGGGATCAAGTTTGGCAGCAGTCACTATGAGAGTGATCACCAGAAGCAGAATCACTTAGCACGTATCACAAATGACAGAATAACAGCTTTAAACTTCAGGAGACTATATATTTGGCCTGTTCAGGAATCCTCTTAGAAGAACCTTATGGGATATGGTGCTGGAGATAAGCGAATTTCAGCAGATCTGGGGTTTTTCAAGAATCAGCTCCTCCAAACTCAAGAACAGTCCATCCCCACATGCAGAAAAGCAAGAAAGGAGACCTGCACAGAAAAACAAGAAGCTCCTGAAAATCATAAAAAAAGAAGCAAGAGATGGGAATAATAAGAGGTGGGAGCAGAGTCAGGTAGATCATAAAGGATGTAGGAACATTTTCCAAGCCTGAGGAAAAGAAAAGTCTAGAGAAAATGTAGATCCACTGCTGAATGGGACACAGGACTGGAAGAAAAACAAAATGGGAGAGACCAAACAATGCTGTGCCTTTTTCTCCTCAGTTTTTACTGGTAAGACTAGTAGTTCCTGCAATTACCAGAAGAGTTTGGAGGAAATTATTTTCCTGCCACTGTACAAAGTAATAACCATGCAAGAGCAATTATTTCTTTATTCATTGAATTTTTTCCCATTTAAAGAGTGAGCAGACCTAAAGGGCAAAGAATACATTGATGTTTGTTAATGTTAGGATAGTTCATTGGTAGTTAGGATAGCCTGATAATGTCAGGATACATTCATTGACATATCCATTTTTCTCCTCCTGAAAAGGTTATTCTAATGATGGATGAACACCTAAAGAAGCTCAGGATTGTACACAATATTGATAAACGTATGGTAGCTTAGATAGTAAATTCATCTTAGGTCAGGATTTTTTGCACTACACCATATATCCAATAATTGTCTACTTAATTTTCTAGGTTGTTTGGTTTATTTAATGTGTGTCTGTGTGTGTCCACCATCTCAGAAGACCAATGTAACTTTAAATATTTTTTGTTTACTTCTTTCTGGACCAGTTTTGGAATCCATCCACCATTTTACAGTAAAGGAGAGAGAAGATTGCCATGATTTTTTTCTTGTTCAGGAAGGTGTCATAGGAAATAGATTGTTACAACACCATGAGTTTTTCAGAATGGGTCAGTCACTGATACTTTAAGCTGTTTTATGTGCTCTTTTTTAATGTAAAGATGCAATTTATGCCTCCATAAAAAATGACTTCATTTTCCTTAGATGTCCTCACATTTGTTCATTATTACTTTACTGATCACCAGCAATTCCACAAAGATCTACTGGCAGCAGTCAAGCTGATTGTCTAACCAATGGAATTGGCTTTAAATTCCATTTTTTAAAATGTAAAAAAATGAAACTTTGACAGATATAAAATCATATACAGGATGAACAAAAAAAGGCTTGCTTCTTTCTGATATTAAAGAGAGGAACTGAAGACTAATCGTTAAGCACCCATGTTCCCAATAACTTATGAAACCTCTGTCTATAGAGAAATACGTTTTTATTAAACATTATATTCAAACTTAAGATACTGAAAATTAGTTCTATTCATTAAATACACAGAAGAAATAAATCCTTTTGTTTTCCTAGAATTAACCTATCTTAAGTTATTCTTTCTTTTCTTTCTATTTGATTACATCAGTCTTGCTTTATTATTCAATTTCTGTAATACTCATGGTAATTGGAGTATTTCCTCTCATTGTGCTTATTATTATATCTCATTACTTTGGTACATGCATCTGTTTTAATAAAAAATTATTAAAATTGTAAAACAGATAATCTTTACAATATTTTGATAGGCCACTTTAGTGTTTATATTTGACAAAAAAGAAAGGATGGGAATTTTAACCAAAACCATTAGGCATAGGTTAGAGATCAGAAAACACAGACAGACAAACCATGGCTTTATTACAATTAATGAATTCTTCCTCCTTTTGTAATTTTCTTCTTTCCTAGCAATGTGTCATGTAGCAAGAAAGCAGCAAAATATATTATTCTATCTCTGATTTGTCAGTTCAATTCCTACTGATGGGGGGTTGGGAAAGGATGTCCAAGTCTTAGCTGATATACAGCAGTTTGTTACCGGATTATAATGTGAAATCAAAGAAAAAAATATGTCTAAAGGATCAACAAATTCCCTGGGTAGGACATTCTTGCACATTTTTTAAAAAATAGTAAAGTTTAGAAATAATAATCCTTATTTCTTGACTTACAAATAAATCACTGTTAAAATTAAAGTATTTTGTAATTTTTATCTTAAAAGCTTGTGTATTTCATCAATCTTGTTTGCAGTCCTGCAACTAACATGATCAACTCTCTTCCTATTAAAAGGAAAAATAATAACTAAAATGCTAATGTGACTCTCCTGTTCAAATGGTCAGAAATTGACCACTCCTATTGTGCAAATTTCACTTCTACAGGAATACAAATGAGAAAGTCTTCCAAAATAATCAAATACAGAAAACTTTGTGAATAAACTTTCAATGCACACAAGCTATAAGTTACCTAACAAAGAAATTATAATTTATCAGCTTTGATCAAGACAATTCATTCTGATATAGATTGAACTCTAGTTCTTTGATAGTATGGGTCCCCCAGTGTATAACAAAATCTAGCTTCTCTGACTTCCAGTTTTTAAGTGGTATTTCTAATGTTTGCTGATACGGCTAAAATTTTCTTAAAGGATATTTGGCTGTTAGACTTTTTATTCAGAGAGAAATATATTTTCAAGAGATGAAAAAACTGGTGGTTTTTACTACACAGATACAGCACAAGATGGAAGGAAACACTGCATGGTCAGATCATCACACTTAGTGGTGAGAGGAGCAGGCTGTGTGATCCTCATGGTGACACACACATTTCACAGGACGAATGAATTTGTTTCAGCATGGAAATCTAACTGCAGAGTCTTTGCACAATTTAGGATAGAAGAAGCTTCTGGAGATCATATCTTCCAACACCTCACTTGAAGGGCCAGATTAGATCAGATTGCTGAGGATTTGACCAAGAAAGCCTTGAATATTTCTGTCAGTGGAGCCTACATGCTTATGGGCCCCTGCTCCACTTTCTGACCATACCCATGGTAATTTTTTTTTTCTAATGTCTAATTTAAGTGTTCTTTGTGGCAAGATGTGTTTATTAACTGTCATCCTGACTCTGCCCACCTCTAGGCAAAGTCTGGCTCTGATTTCTTATGCCTTCCCATTAGATAGCTGTAGATAGCAGTAAAAGCCCTCCAAGCTGCCTCTTACCCAGGATGAAGCAATCACATTCCCTCAGTCTCCATCGTCTATGCCATATTCTCCAGCCTCATGACCACCTTGGTGGCTCTCTAACTGACTCACAGGTGGGACAACATCTCTTTTTTTATCAAGGAGTCCAAACCTGGACATAGTGCTCCAAATGTGATCTCAAAAGTGCCGTCAGAGAAGACACTTCCTTGTGCTACACTCTTGCTTTTGCAGCCCAGGAAGTCATTGGCCATCTCTGCTGCAGTGACACACTAAAGAACCACATTCAACTTTTGCCCAAGTGTCCCCAGTCCTTTTTTGCAAAGTTGCAGCCAGATGATTCCTGCCTGCACTGGTGGGTGGAGTTATTAATTCCAAGGTACAGGACTTTTTACCTTCTCAAAATCCAGGATTTTCCCATTGGCTTACTTCTCCACACTTCTGATGAGGTTTCTCTAACAGGAGCCCTGCCTTATGATTTATGAACCATTCCCTCATTTTGGTATCATTAGTGAAATTGTTAAAAATACACACAACGGTATCTCATGTTGTTAATAAAAGTACGAAAAGCGTTAGGTCTAATATCTGCCCTTTAAAACACCACTGATGATCAGCTGCCAGCCAGGTTTTAGACTGTTGGTGAGCCTGATAGTCTATAAAGTTTCCACCCATTTATACACTCCAGCTTTCAGCCATTTGACTAATAGAAGATTATGACAGACCATATCAAAGGCCTTTGGAAAGTTCAATATATACCACATTTACTGCTCTACTGTCCTTGACAAAACCAGACCTCTAATCCTAGGAAGATAACTGGTCAGGGATGCATGCTGTCTGTTTCTTCTTGCCTGAGGGTGCTCAGGTATGGCATTCAGATGCATTTGTTTCATAATCTCCTTCAGAAATGAATTTAGGCTTTGAGAAGCTTCTTCTTCTTCTGCTTCTTCTTCTTGTTCTTCTTCCCTCTTCACCTTTCTTCTTGAAAGTGGGTATATGTAGCCTTTTCACCAGGATCATGGACCTACAAGGCCAACAGCAGACCTTGTCAGTAAAATCAAAGGTGAGGAAACAGAGGCTGAGTAGTTCAGCCTTATCCAAGTACTTCAGCTTTAGATTAATCAGGCTGTTTTGGAGAAAAGGATACACACTACTGGTTTCTGAAGAGTGGAGTGCCGTGAGGAAGAAGTATTTAATTCAGAGTGAGTTACTGCTATTGGAAGTCCAACAGCTGTGATAGGTATTAATAAATAGAGAAGGCTGAATTTCTCTGTATTTGGTTAGGAATAAATCAATTTTCTTTCTTACTGGAAATGTGAAAAATAAATTTTCAAATAAGTTTATTTTTAAAAAAGAATCAATGCAATTTAAACTTTCTCAGAAATGTCAATGTTTATGTCTAAGAACTTCCTATTAAAAAAGAGCAGATTCTGGCTATCCAATATAGCCATCCACACATTTTCACAGTTTTGTATAATTCTTGATTCTGAGTTTTTGTAACTGGCATGAATCTTTGAAGTTACTTATCAATTTTCTGTTATTGTGATAGTATATTGTTAATATTAAACATCAAACACCTTGTTTTCCGATACATTTTGCAAGAGTTTTTTTCCTAGGAAATTACTCTATGTGGCTGTGTGGGAGATGCATACACAGAAAAAGGGGATTGTCCCTTCCTAGATGCTCAAAGGAAGCTATAATATCTACATGGAGTAAATGCTTGTTATCTGTTCAAGCAGTGTAGCTCAAAATACAGGGAGGTCCTTTAACTACCTTAGAGGGTAGATCTCCAGGTCTTTGGAAAGCAAATATTCACAACTGTTCTATCATTGATAAATGGAGTGTGTATTGGTCTGAGGTTGAGGTTTTTTGTTGTTGGTTTTTGAGTGTTTGCTTGTTTGTTTGTTTGTTTGGGGTTTTTTGGTGTTTGTTTTTTTGTTTTTTGTTTTTGTTTTTGCTTGCTTGTACTTTAAAAAAAAAAAAAAAAGCAATCTGGAGAAAATGGACCCCCAGTGTATAATGATTTAGAAGTTATAATAATCACTCATAGACATAAAGAATTTGATTTTAAGCCCTTCTGTGACTGATGAGGTTGAAATCCATAGACAATGTCTGCTGAGACAGTGCCCCAACCACTCGATTATCATCCATTCTGGATGACAGAGTGAGGAGCACATTCCACCTCTCATCCTGAAGCTATTATCTTTCATTGTGAAGAAAGAAATATATTGGGTCAGAGAAAGAGCATTTGGGGAAGCCTGGCTCTGTAACTGAGCACTTTGATCGGCAAAGGATTTGGATCCCAAAAGGGTTTTTGTGTCTTGCATTAAACAGATATTAAATAATATGAACTGAATATAATTCCCAGAGCTGGGACCAAATATAGTACTATTCCTTCCAGAATGAGGACTCAAACCACACTGTATATAACTTATATATCCTATATATCTCCATGTTACTTTGAAAGAAGACCATCATTGTTCGTGCTGTTTCTGGAGATTATTCAAATAAACAGCTTGGGACTTCTGGAGTAACTGTTCTGAACCACTAAATGCCCAAGCGAAGATGGACAAACAGCTCAAAGTCCACTTTCCTCTCAAGAGCATTGTAAACAGAGGATTATTTCTCTGATAATTTCTTAAATCTGACAGTTAATTTACAAAAAACTTTATATTTTTTTACAAATTTTTTTTGTAAAAAAAATTTACAAAAAGCGAGTTAAGGAAACCAGTCTGGGGAAGTCTTATTCCTCAGTGTTTTCTTATCAATTTTAAAAACTGTAGCCTGTATTTAGGGTATTTTCCAGAGGGGGACGAAAATTATTAGCTAGGTTTTCTTCTGTTGACTTTTAAAGTAGGAGGGATAGGTCAGCTGTGAACCAGTGCAAATCCCACATATTGACCCAAGAAATAAGCAAGCAAAAAATTGAGTCCAGGAAGCTGTCTCTGAGGAAAGCAAATACTCTGAAGGCCTGAATTCAAAGCTGATTTTGCTGAAAATATTTACTATGGATTATAGCAAATTATGTGTGAAGCAAACACTTCATAAATGACATACACATATATATATATATACCCAAAATCCTTAAAAATCAACCAATAGAGAAGGAAGTGAAGGAAGCCTAATTGCTGAAATATATCAATTCTGAGATATTACAAGAGCTAACTAGTGATCAGACAGTTAGGCATAAACTTTATTCAAACATCAGATGTGAAGCTGTGACCTAGGATGGTACTCCTTTTGATTGCAGCTGGAAGAACTGAACTTTCAAGGAACACTGATAAAAGAGCCCTTTTTTCATCAACCAGTCTCCAGTGTTAATTTGCATTCATGCAAGTGCAACAGATGGAAATTCTTAATTTGTTACAAAGTTTCTGCACAGATTAGGTCTAATTTTTGTCTAATTTTCTTCTCCCACTCTTAGATGGACTACCACATTCACTACCTGGTGGTTCAATTGATTCTATGTGAATAAGGTAGAAAGTTCATTCACTTCATATCTTTTTATCAATTCCTTTGATCCTTCTTCCCCTAAACTCTACATCTAACTTAGACTAAATGCCTTTATTCTAAAAGCCTGATTATAAAGTCAAAAGCTATACTGCTTTAAATCATTCAGAGATTTTCAGAAGTTCCTGAACATTATCACATCCCCTGTAGCTTGCGTTTAATATGTTTCCGACTTGTTCTCTGTGGTGAGAACAGATTTTCTGTTTTCTGTTCTTACAGCACCAAACAAGGATCAAGACCACCACAGGGACATCTAAATAGTGATAAAAAGATCTAAACCACTTTACTATGAAGACAGTTTGGAGACCTGGGGTTGCAGAAGAGGGAGTCATTAGAGAAACCTTCCAGTGCCCAAATGAAGCCTATAAAAATCTGAAGAGGGACTTTTGATGAGCACATGTAGGATAGGACAAGGAGTAATTGCTTTAAAAGAGGGCAGGTTTATATTAGAAGAAATTCTTTACTGTGAGAGTGGTGAGGCACCAAAACAGGCTGCTCAGAGAGCTTGTGGATGCTTCATCCCTATAACTGTTCAAGAGATTCAGGCTGGATGGGGCTCTGAGAAACCTCATCTAGTGGAATGTGTCCTTGCCCCCAGTAGAGAGCTTGGAACTAGATGATCTTTCAGGTCCCTTCCAAACCATTCTATGATTCTGATTTTCTGATTCCTAAAATAAGCAAGCAAAGACCACCCTCCAAAGTCTTTCAGTTTAGAGATTGTTGTGTGTTTTTTTAATATCAGAGGCATTAAAAAAGTCATAACCCCATCTTTAATGGTATTTCTAGCATTTACCACTTTGTGACAGGACAGAAACCAAAAGGGGGAAAGAACAAGAAAGTTAATCTATTCAGATGTGTATACTTTGCAAAATTTATGCTAATCTGAGCTGAATCATTGACTTCTGTTGGTTTCTGCCCTGTTACAGCCATAGTGGCTATGAAAAGAAAAACTTTGTGTCTCAGTGTTCCCTTGTATTGTAGAGCGAATACTCCAGCCTTGACTGGAGAACAAGCTGAGACATACCACAGCCTTAGTTTCTTCCTTCAACACCACAAGAAGAGCAAACATCACTGACTAGAAGTAATTGTGAGTAGAATTACTCCCTCAGAAGACATTACATCTAATGACATGATTCACTGAACATGAAGCTAAAGAGGGATTTAGGAATTTTGAGTTTCTCTGTCAGAAATTCACAATGTGTACTCAGACAAATAAAGTCACCTCTGTTCATTGTCTATGACCATTCTAACTCTAGCATTCCCTTTCTTTTGGTGATCAAGATTTACGTCTTGTTCCATGTCTGACACAATGGTATAGTGCATTTCCATAGAGTCTTTTATTTACAATTTTTGACCAATAACAATTATTGCATATACTGTCATCATTGTTTATGCTGTCTGTACTATTTTAATACAATACTTATCCAGTTAATTCTGTCGGTTGATATCCTGTTTAAAATTACTTACTGCAACAAAGCAAATAGTGCAAATAACAGAAGAGAAGGTTGGCAAAAGAAAATAACCAATTATGATGAAACTGCTTGTGGCAACATTACCTTACTGCAGTAGATATATTTTATATAAAAGTATAATTTTTATTCATTTCAAGGATTTTGTTGGAGGAAGCCCCTAGGTTATTCTTAAAGACTGTAGAGACTTGGACTTTTACAAGCTTCCGATTCTAAGGTTTCCCAGTGTGGAGTTTCCAAAAGCACATGTTCATCCTTTTGTACAGTTCCTGATATTGAATGTCTTCTGAGCATTGTACTCTTTTCTGCTCTATTAATTTTAACAAAAGGAGTGAAGTCTTCCTTAGTTTCTTGATTTTTTTGCTTTTTACATTCAGATTTTGCCATTCACATTAGTGAGAATGGATTTTGCCTGCAATGAACAATAAGTACTTATTTCAAAAATCTTTTCAGCCTGAGCTGTTGCAAGTTTAGTTGGAGTTACTAAATTTGGACCTCATTAATTTTCCCTTTTCACTACCTAATGCCCCAGTAAAAAACTAAAAATGGTTTAAGAACTTGGTGAGACCAAGAGTGATGATGATATCTCCATACAGCGAGCTTAGACTGCTGGTGGCAAATGCTAACAAAGCAGGGGAAAGGTCTTTGGTATTTGGTATCTCTTTGCTTTCTGTTTTAATTACTTTGCTGCTTCCATTGTTGCACTAGATTTTAACAGATGTATTTTCTGAAACTCACAGGACAGGAAAGTACTATTACTAACACTTTACAGATAGAACTGGTAAACACTGATAAGCAATGAGACATTGGACATAATTGGATATAATTAGATATTATTGTATTCTAGAAACAGCTTTCAAAACCAGATCACATTGCATATATCTGTCATTATAGGTTTGAGTATAATTCGATCATGTCTTTCATTGACAGAATGGATACTGCAACAACTCTTATGAACTTGTAGATCTTTTTCTTACCTGTTCTTGTTTAATGTTCAGCACTGGATTTTTTATATCATTTCTTGGTCCATTTCATGTGTTCTTATAACATATTTTAAAATACACTGTTTTTTCATCCTAAATGGCCTGATTACTTTCTGCAGACTTCCCACTGTCACTCATCACAAATTTCCACTTCTAAGAAACTCACTCTAGTATATACAGCTTGACCTAATACTTATGTCAGAGTCTATGTGCCTTCCACCCAGTCTAGGCCCTATGGTGGGAAGGCAGGAAGGCTTCAGCCAATTTTTAATTTTTTTTTTTTTCCTAACCTCAACAAGATCAGAAATGTTTCTCTATCATATCCTAACTGGAGAAGGTTTAAAATAGAAAGGTGTATTTAATCAGCTTAATGTGTCATACCATTTTAATACAAGTACAGAGAGCTGTGGGGTTTGAGAACACTGCAGTGACACCTGACAGAACCAGGATTGCTCCAGAGTGCCACCTTGTGTCCCTGTGAGCTGATCTCCCACACCCCAATTTATCCACCCTGCAGCACTGGGGGCTGGTGACAGTCTCATGTTTATTACTGAGTCCTGTGAAGACAGTATGAATTCAGAAACAAGTGATTTGGAAAGAAATATCACAGAATCATAGAAAGAGTGAGGTGGGAGGGCAGCTTTAGGGATTGGCTGGCTCAACCCCACCTTCTCAAAGCAGGGCCACATAGACCAGGCTGCTCAGGGCCATGTCTAGGCAGGGTCTGAGTCTCTTCAAGGAAGAAGACTCTACAGCATTTCTGGGAAATCTGTTCCAGTGTTTGATCACTATTAGATCAAATATTGATCACTATGAGATTTTCTTATGTTTAAACAGAATTCTCTTGAATTAATTGCCTTTCATCTTTATCTCCACCATATCATGGTCACTCTCACCAAGGCTGCTCCCAGCTTTCAAACTCCAGCTAGTACTTCCTTGTTTGTAATTCCCAGGTCCAGACTAAGGTTTTTCTCTTCATCAGATTTATGACCTAGCAAAAGTTTAAAATTTTGACCCACGCTTTTTTGAGCTGCTTATGCCCTGTTGTGTTTTTCCTCTAGCTGGTCTATTTCTTCTTCTTCATCAGGTGGTCTGATACCCACCCCAGTGACAGCCCCTTATCCTGACTCATGCTGTCTTATCTGGTTCATCATCCTTCCCCAGGCAGAGTTCCCTGAATTCCCCCTGTTCCTTCACAAGAAGGGCAATTATCCCTTCTTCACTCTCCCAGCCTGTCCTTCCTAAAGAATCTTTATCCATACATGGAAATACTCCAATCAGATAAGCTGCTGACCACATCCGTGATTCCAATGAGATCACAGCCCTGTGACTGCAGACCAGCCTCTGGTTCCTCCTGTTTGTTCCCCATCGGGGAAAGCACAGAGTCATGAGGATTTCACAGAAACTGAAGATGTCAAATAGGATCAGACCCAGTTTTGACCTCTGGGTGTACACTGGTAATGACTAGACTTCAAATAAACCTCACCCTCTGGGACCAGCCTTTCAGTCAGTTCTAAACTCACTGTCTGCCCACCCAGCCCATAATTCATCACCTTCTTTCTCTGTGACGATCTCATGGGAGGCACTGCCAAAAGCCTAGCTGAAGTCAAGGTAGACAGTACCCACAGTTCTCTCATCATTCACCAAGCCAGTCATTTCACTATAGAAGGTTTTCAGGTTGATCAAGCATTACTGCCCTTTTTTAAATCTATGCTGACTGCTCCCAATTGCCTTCTTGTCCTTCATGTGCCTGGAAAACATCTGCAGCATTAACTCGGAAACCTGGAAGAAAGGTTATGAGCATGCTTAGAACTTGCTTTTAATGGGACTAGGGACTACTCTTTTGTTTCCAACCAGATTTCAGAAGAATAAAATCTAGAAAGCAGAAGGACAGAGTAGTCTGAAACTACATCTTATTGTGTGTTGTGTGACTTTACCAGTCCATTTAGCTTTCTCAGGACAGACTAAGAACAGTTACACAGCTGAGTCCAGCACACCAGTCCCTGACTGCCAAAAGTACAGATTAAAACATACAAACCTAATGCAAAGTAAACCACAGAGATGTATTTCCAGCATGAAACGTGCACATACACAAATCCAAGACTGTTTCAAAACATCCACACTTACCATTTGACCATTGCCAGTGGAATCATTCTCTCAGAGAACAAAAAATGCATCAAGATTATCAAGTCACCTGTGTTGGGTGTTGGTGAAAATTAGTTTACACTCCTTGGTTGCCCTTTGTAAAGCAGTATTTAAGATAAGCCCTCACACAGGTACCTAACAACTGACGTGCCTTGGGATGCTTTTTATTTGTTGTAGCTGAGGTCACATTCCCAGATGACCCATCCCATTTTAAACTTGGAAGTGTTTGAATTGTTTTTTAAAATAAGTGTCCATTGAGCAGCCTTTTGTGCCATCAGTGATATCTGCATACTGTTATAATCCATAGCTCATACCTGAGCTTTCCAGACTGGCAAAAGTCTGCTCAAAGACAAATCTGTATTGAGTCTGAACACTGAAACAATATCAAAAATGCAACTTTTCAGCTGCTGATCAACCTGATATGGGCAGTAGGAGCAAGTTTGTATTGGGACAGGAAGCTCTTCATGTAACCTTGCCTAAAGCAATTTTTACTAGTCAAACTCCTTATAGACAGAATACTACTAGACTGACTCTGACAATATTTACATTCACACAAATTCCCATAAAGTAAGGGAATGTTGTTTTTCCTTTTCCTAGAGAGGAACTGAGGAACAGAGATGTTAAACAATTTCTTCCAAGACACACAGGAAATTTGTGTGCAGAACAGGAAATGAAATGCACTAAGCTGGAGCTCATTATTTTACTCACTTCCTTGTAAAAATGATCTTTCACCATTTTCACCAAGGCAGGCATATATTAAAATTTCCTCCTTTCCTCTAATCTGGGATGTTCTTATACAGATGCAGTGCACACCTGCTTCTATCTTAATGAATATGATGGCAAGTTATAAATTCTTCCTGATAATGTCCATTGTCCTAGATATTAACTTTTTCTTGTAAAAAGCTGAATTTAGCTTTCAATTTACCTACTGTTAGGCTTTTCTTTATTTTACCTACTGTTATGCTTTTCTTTGTTTTATCTTAACTTTGTAGCTTAGCATTATTGTTCATAGATTTGCTCATGAAAGCGAAAAATAAACAGATACTATGCCAAAAAGCAGTATTTCAAAATTCACTCATTAGCACAACATTTGAAAGAAAATTAATTTCTTGCTTTAAATAGCCACAGACTCTGGATGAAAATATATTTATTCTGTTATTCTTTTCTTTCATTTTCTCTTTCAAAACTTAATTCTATTATATAGTAGGGGAGAATATTTTTAGACTATTTGTCATCTAGCCCTTCATTATGGTTTGGAGTATTTTTAGTTCTTAGTACCTCCTTTTTCTTTATGTGTTTCTGCCAGAGCTCAACATTTCTTTCCAGATTTCTGATGTGTGGGTATCCGCTGCAGTCAGTGGACCTCTGGTTTTGATTCCTCAAAGCATTTAATCATCTACCCAATGAATTTAAAGTGTTTAAGTCCCTTTAGGATTAAGTTAAACTGGAGCACATATACTTTTTTTTTTTTTTGCCAGACCATGCTATCCCTTAATTTTTTTAGTCAACCATGTACGCTGATTTATGTCAAAGACTTCAAACTTGGCTTGATTTTTACATTCACTAGAGATCCATCGAACAAATAACAGCTCACGAGAAAATGAGATGAGGTTTCAAAGTTTTGAATGTTTCAGTAAGACTAACATTGATGTTGAAATAACTAGACCTTTTCAATTAATTTATCTATTTATCAATCTAAAGAACAGATCAGACCATTGGCTTTATATTAAACCAAAAATACAAATTTCTGACCAAAACTAATACATTTTTGTACAAGCAGCTATCAAAGTATATTACAAAGAAAATTGAATTTCAACTCTAACTACTGTGATCAACACATTGTTTCTATTAATTCTTTCTCATGAAATTTTTGAAATTTTAAATTTACATCTCAGACGTTGGATATTTTTAACCAATATCCTAGCTTAAAAAAGAGAGGCTGGAAATCTTGACAGGCTTTCTTTTGGAAATTGCAGTAACTTCTATTCTTATTCTCATTGGAAGTACTATAGGTAACTTGTTCTGTAGTGTTTGTGTCTGTTTTAATTATTTGATTAGAGCAACATGTAGAAGCCTAGCTTCAAAGAGGGCCCCATGACACTGGGAGTTGCATAACACAGAGCTTTGGTTTCTTTCCCTTTGGAGTGAAAGGAGAGATTCAGGGACCGAAAATAAAACAAAACAAAATGACAACAATGACCAGACAAAAAACCCAAGCAAAATCCCATCATCTCCAACAGAGAGAATGATGCCATGCATTCACCTACAAAAAGGTAGTTCTTCTTTCCAGCTTCTCCTTCCAAGACTGGGAATATTACTTATATCCGTCATGGAATAGCACTAACTAGGGTACCCCAAATCACATATATTGGGTAACTGTCTTAGAGGCAAAATATAGATTCTCCATGAGAGAAGTTTTAGCCTCACCAAACTGAGGAGTGAATTAAAATTCGTCTTCACGTGAATACACCAACCTGCTGTTACATAAAGACAAGCACCAGAGGCATGGAAGTCTTGAAAGTAAGAGCCTATTTTTCAAAGAGTAATTGTAAACATTTACTTTCATAGGAGAATTATGCAATCAAAATGCCTGCAGAAGGAAAAAAGACTGGTATTCCACAGACAATCTTATGTTCAGCATTAACCCTCTAGGGAAAATATCCTTTTCACTTCAACTTGATCCTTCACCTATTAACTGTCAAGACATCTTTAATATTTTTACTCACACATCTAATTTTCTTTGTGCAGTGTATAGTTATATTTCCAGCTCCAGGTTTTAAAGCTTAATCTATGGACCAGGAGCCTAAAATTTTAGCATTGCAGCACTGAGCTTAAAACCTCCACATCCCCTTATTTAGTTAATTCCTAAGTGAATACCCTAGGATCAGCCAGAAAATCTGTAGCAAAGTCAAAAATGATATATCAGTCTCCAGGAACTTGGGCAAAAGGCCATTGATTCTATCACTGTAGGTTAAAGATTCTAGTCCAAGATGGAATAGGGAAGTGGGGAAAAAGTAACTCCAAACACTTTAGAAGAGCAGTCAGAGGAATCCTAAAAGCAAGTAAAGCTTCATATTGATCTTTAGTTTTTCACAAATTCTTTGATTTTTCAGTATATATAAGAGCTTCACAACTGGGAGCAATTATGGACAAAAATTATTACAAGATGTATGAGTCAACATACAAATGATCTTTGGGAAAGGAGGTTCTTGCAAGGGAGTCTTGGCATATGAAATGGTATAAAAAGCACTGCATGGTTTGATTGTTGGGGGAATTATATACTGGTATGTGACACCTTTGGGAAAAGTTCTGAGAAGTAGGTCAGGTGCCGTGAGTCTATAGCAGACTGGTTACTTATTCATTGGGATCAGCTGCTCTGAGCTTCAGGAAGTTCAGGTCTCAGCAGCTGCTGTGTAATCAGGGCACAAAATGCTTTACAATGGCTGACTATAAAAGATTGGAATTGAGTGAGAGGGCCTGAGTTATTGTCCTCCTGTGATTGGAATATACAGCACATAGAAAATTCTCTCATGCTTAAGCCTTTCCTTTATATTTCTACTTTTCATGAAATTAATTTTAAGCCACAAAGGGTTTCTCCCCCCCTTCCCTATGTCCCCACAATAATTTCTGGTTCCAATTTAAGGTTTTTTTGTTTGGTTTGGGTGGGGGGGAGATTTTTTGTGGGTTTTTGTTGGTTTTTTGGGTTTGGTTTTGGGGTTTTTTTTGGTTGGTTTTGGTTTTGTTTTTTGTTGGGTTTTTATTTTTTTGTGTGTGTGTGTGTTTTGTTTTTTTTTTAATCAGTATGTTTTAGATGGATCTGCCTCTTTGATCCTGTACTGGGAGGAGGGTAAACCTTAAGCATTGAAAAAAACTAGGACCTCAAAGAAGGAAGAGGCCTAGAAAACAACTGATAACTTTAAGGAAAAAAAAAAAAAGTAGTGGAGGATAGAGCATCAGACTACTTGATCAAAACAAAGCTGAAAATCCTGTCTGCCTCAAGGAGGATCCTAAGGAGTCAATGGATGTCCAACATATATCTGACTACCACTCTGGGAGATTACTTAAACTGAAAATTGATCTGAAAAAAAATTCTGCCAAAGACCATTTCTTTGCTGAAGGGCAAGAGGTGGAATCTGAAGGAAGGTGGGTGGGTGAGAATATGCCTCTATTTTTGGATTTGTCAGTCATCAGTTTCCTTAGATCCCAGTGAGAACTCACTTCCCACCTCCCTCTTCTCATCCCTACAACTGCCCTAAAGTCCAGTCTACAGTCAGCTTAAATATTCCTTTCACTGAGACCCTTTCTCTGCTAAGGGAAGCTGCTGTTTCATAATAACAATGTGACCAATGGCAATAACAATTGCCATTTTGTTGTGCATGTTTATGTTATAAAGACACCAAGCTGGCAAAGTCAAATGGAAGAAAATAAAACATTACTTAGTGCTAGATAGCTACTGAGCCATCACTGAAATCTTCACATGGGCACACATCTTGCACGGCTTGTGCTGGGATCTCCATTCTCTTTGAACAAATAGGGAAAGAACAGTGATTACCATTTTACAGAAAGATCACCATTTTGGTGGTTATAAGAGAGACCTGTACAGGACATTTGATTTGGCCCAGGTAATATACCCAGTTATTAGCAGCACAGGAGCAGGAAGCTGGGGTGAAATCCTAACACTACAGAAATTATTGGGAGACTTGTCATTTTCCTCATGAGGGCCAAAATTGCACATTCAACTGTTCTTTCAATTATTTAACCATAAAAAAATATTTTTATGCAAATCCCTTTCTAAGCACAATAACAGTCAGCTTTGTAAGAAACCTACAATTGTTTCTTTCATATACTAATAAGAATTTACACTGATATCCTGGCTTGCCTGTGCTTACATATCCAGCTACTCACAGAACTCCAATTATCACTCTGTCCAACTACTTTCTATGTTAAAATTTGACAGAAATTAGAAATGTCTTATTGTTACCAGCACCTATAACTGCATAATCCTAGAAGTCTTTGCCATGACACGCCCCTTGTAGTTTTCCTTCCTTCTGAATAAAAGAGGTTAGTCTGGGTGAGAAACAGGGTAGATACAGAGTAGTTCATTATTTGTTTCTTAGGCTTGTCATAGACTTGAGGCCTTATCCAGAAAAAGGGAGAAAAGAGACACAAAGAAGATGTGCCAAGGAAGCGTGTGTCAGACTAGTCCTGATTTCTCATGGTGTTGCCAAGGGGCATATGGTGACCCTATGGCAGTATTTTAGTTAATGCACCCTTTATTTCCTTCACTGCTTGAAACTGAGACAGCATCTCTAACATCAGAATTACATTCCCACAGAATCAGGCAAACCTTGCAAGTAGTGACATTTTATTTATTTGATCATCTGTTCTCTCTAAGTGTGAGTAGTAGTCACTCACTCTTCCCACATAGGGATGGGGAAGATAATCAGAAGAGTAAAAATGAGAAAACTCATGGCTTGAGGTAGTTTAATAGCTAAAGGAAAAACCATGCAAGCAAGCAAAGCAGAACAAGGAATTCACTCACCATTTCCAATGGGCAGGCAGGTGTTCATCTGCCCCAAGAAAAGCAAGGCTCCATCACACAATGGTGAAATGGGAAGAAAAATGCCATCGCTCAAACCTTCTCCTCATTCTTCGTTCTTCCCCCAGCTTCATATGATGAGCATGACACCATAATGGTGTAGGATATCCCTTAGGTCAGCTGGGGTTAGCTGTCCTGACAATGTTCTCTCTCAACTTCCCAGAAATCCCCAGTCCCTGCACTGGGCGGGGTGAGAAGTAAAGAAGGCCTTGACTCTGTGTAAGCACTGCTCAGCAATAAGAAAAACAACCTTGTGCTATCAACACTGGTTTTGAGCACAAATCCAAAACCATAGCCATATTAGCTACTATGAAGAAAATTAACTCTACCCCAGCCAAAACCAATACATTTTCCACCCCTTCTTCCATACCCTTTGCATCATATTCAGGTCCCACACTATGCAATATAACCAACTTAGCAACAACCCTCCTTCCCAAGCCTTGATATAATACAGAACATCACTGCTTTAGTCTACGAACTACACATAAAATTCCCATAAAATATCCACTGAGTTAATTTGGTCCATGACTTTGGGTTCCATCTGTTATAGAGGTCACCCAAAACAGCAGAGGTGTTTTGTGGTCTGTTGTACGGAGCTCTTGGGCACCAAAACCAGCTCAGGTTAAGTCCCTGCTGCACTTTAGTAAGTCTCCTCTTTCATTGGTTCATGTGAGTCCTGTTATAGTAATTCCCACTGAATTTCCATTATAGACCCTACCTCTGGCCCCTGTGGACCAGACCACAGTGTTTGCCATTGCAATGAACTTCTCCCCTTGCTCCTGCTCTGGCTTAGACTCATCCACAGAGTGCAGTCCCTTAGAACCATATCTGCTTCTAGAACCTTCCCTAGGAGCCCCATCTCACCAGGGGTATAACTGCTGCAGCATAGGTTTGTTCACAGTCACTCCAGGACACATCTCTTCCAGCTTGGCCTTCTCCATGGGCCAGAAAGCCTTGAGAGCTCCAGCTGGATGTAAGCCTTACCAATGGCTGCAGTCCCTCAGGTGTGAGCCTGCTGCAGCTTGGTCTGACTGTGGCTGCAGTCAGGGTGTCCAGTTCTGTCATGGGCTTCTCCATGACCACACACTTTGAGGTGCTGCAGCATGGCCTCATGTGAGAGCCTGGACTGCTGGTGATTAATGACTCAAACATTCGATCAGGTGCTGTAAGAGACTGGACTGTTGGTGCTAATGGCTCAAATAATGAGCCGGGTGCTTCGCTGGTGATACACGGAGTGGTGCAGAACGGTGTGCACATCTGAGGCTACAAACTGGGTTTCCAGATAAGAGAAAAAGCAGATAGGAGGTGCTTAAAATAAAATTCTGTGAGGTGGCATAAGTCCCTATCATGCTAATGCCCTTCCTTACATAATGCCTCAGCTGTGAAAACTCTCCTCCAAACACTTAAGAGACAGCTGCAACATCATGGAGGGTGTCAAGGCTCCTGAAGTGTCCTATGATCCACAACACTGCATCAGCCAGTGTGAAACAGACCCCACACCAGGGGACGTATCTGGGCATTCCCACCTGAGTTTGAGCAAATACAATACAAACCTAATGGACCAGGTGTTTTGCGTTCCTTCCCCCCCACCATTTGATGGATATGCTCTGCACCCACCACCTTGACAAGGCTTCAACCCTTGAGCAGATGAGGATCAACAAGATGTTGTTGGAATCTGTAGAATGGTAATATTTTTCCTATTTATTCTGTTTATCTGTCACTCTCTCTTCCCTTTACTCCTTCTCTATCTCTCCCTACTTCACATTTACTCTTAAAAAAATCCTGTACTTTTGATTTTGGCATATGGTCTCATTTAAACCTTAAATTAGGCAGAGGCATCTCTCTAATAATTTTAGTAATTGCATCTCAATACCTCATGAGGAATCACTGATGCTTCAAGGTGGACCTGCTGCACCATGGATTTACCCAGAGCAGCATGTGCTTTGAGGTGTACCTACTGCAGTGTGGACTTATCCTTGGGTCACAGTCCCTTCAGAGGTACAGCTCTGTGGCACAGACATAACCACGGCCACAGGCACTTTGAGATGCGCCTGCTCTGACATGGCTTATCCACTGCCACAGATGCTTCAGGGTGTCCTGCTCCTGTATAGACACATCCACAGGTCACAATTGTCTTGTCTCAAGTTCCCACTGCAGTTTCAACCTGTCCAGTACAAGATACAGAAATAGCAGTGATGCCCTGGCCACCATCCAGCCCAGGTGTGTCACCAGTTGTTATCCCAGGCACAGCAGAGGGGGCTGCTCATCAGCAGAGCACTACAGAAAGCAGTGAAAACAAAAAAGCAGCCAGTAAACAGCACTTGTCTCCAACACACAGTGAGGCAGGGAAGCCCCATGGCAAGTAGGAGATAATCAATTAAAAGCCCCACACTGGGTGCCAAAAAGGACTGTCACAGTTTAACTGGGCAGCAACTCAGCCTCACACAGCTGCTCACTCAGTCCATGGCGGTAGGATGGGGAAAATAATCAGAAGGGTAAAAGTGGGAAAACTTGTGTGTTGAGAGTGAAGTGTGTTTGTCTTTGCTGCTTCAAACATAAATTAGCAGAAATTCCAGGACTGGAAAATAACTAAATTGTGAATACAACTCTATGAATGAGAGTGCAAGCAGGGAAGAGGTCATACCACAGTGTGGTTTGAGTAAGTTCAATAGTATTTATAAATTCAAATATGAAAATAAAGGCACCAAGGAAGAAAAAATATCTCACCCACCCTCCCTATTTCAATTCTTTCATATCTGGTAGAACAAGCAGAGCTACAAAGTAAAAACATCTGTAGATAAACCCTAAAAGGGACATGTGTTCCACACCTAACCGCAGCAGGGTGTCACTGTAACAGCTTGTTTACTACTTATCACATCCAAGTCCATATGGTGCATTTCTGCCTTAATTGGGCATTTCCATGCTTTTGTTGACTTCTGTCAAAGCCCTAATGGTATTTAAATATTCTTTTGCTGATACCAAAATTTCTTTGTTTTAAAGAATGTCAAGCAAAATATAATTCTGTTGTAGGTGTTCAAAATATTTTAGTGACCTGAGGAAAGTGCAGTGTTATTGTACCTACATTTGTATTTTAATTTCTTGCCAGCATTCAGCCTCTACTGCTCCAAATCAAATAAACCACCAAGGCCCACACAGTGAGAGAGGTTTCATTATAGATCATGAACAGCTCAGGATGGAAGTGCCAAAGTAAAAGAACAGATAACATTGAAAGACAACAAATCATGTCTGCCCCATAACCCTCCATGTTTACTGCACTTTTCTCAGAGAGGCACTCTGAGGAGTAAGGATATGAAAAATAAGTGGCTTTACTTGCTTGTCTGGATGTAGAGAGTGATTTTGATAGAAAGGTGGGCAAAGGGAAGTGTGAAGGGGTTCAGTCATTTGTCAGTCTGGTGCACAGCTCCAGTAAGCTGAACCATAAAATTGGGTGAGTACCAAAAGAGTATGTTATGGGCAGTCCTAGCTAAGAGACAGCATCTATCCTACTGAGTCAGAGCCAAGGACAAAAGATTCTGGAGGAGCTGTTGTGGATAAAACACAGTCTTCCTAGTTTTGCAGACAGGTTGTTGTCATATGATAATTTCCTTTTCTACAGCCCTGAGCAACAGGAAGGTGGACCCTTTCTGTTTTGTTAGTAATGTGAGAAATGTCTGGAGATTTGGATCCTGAAAATCCCAGTATCTTTGGCTAAATAAATGCAGCAGTCCTTGTTAAAATATAGATCTTGTGAGGTAACACATAACACAGATACACAATTACAGAACAGTACACAGATTCTCCCTTTAAAATGAGAATATGAATGCAGACACTGTTGATGTTTCCTAAAAGAAACTGGTCTTCACTACACCCACAGCAACCTTATTTCCACTTAGTTCCAGGTTCCTTCCAGCAGACATTCCTGGATAAATAGGGAAACTGCATAAATTGCTTAAGAAACAAAAACAAAAACAAAAAAAAAAAGGTGGCAAGGGTGAAAAAGAAAAACAACGTGTGCCCTGCAGTGTGCAGGATGTCAGTGGCACTGAGGGAGATGAGGTGTGACACTACTTTTTCAGACCACAATAACTAGCAGTAGACATCTCTCTCCCACATAGACTCAGCTTAGGATGCAAGGAATCATCTCTGTAAGGAATGTTTAATGAAAGAACTTAGTCATGATCACATCTTTCATAGGTCAAGTTCAAGCATTTTCTTCCCTCCCTACAATTTGGATTTAAGCTGACTTTAAAATTCAAACATCTTATGCACAATTTCTTTGTACAAACACAATAAGAAATTGCAGATTTGATTTTAAAGAATCAGGCATCTAAATAGCTCACGCTACAGAACCTAGACGTGGCCAAGTGGAAAGACTTATTTTTCATTCTGTGTACAAATTTCATAGAAAACACTAGTAAGCTTCACTCTTGACTGTTTGTTCTAGCTTCTGTGTTCAAGACCTGGGAACTCTCACAGATTATTAGAGTTCAAAGATGAAGTAAAAACATAATGCATCCTGATAAAATCTCATAGATTATCCTTGGAGTAAAGCATCAATTAATTCAAGGTTTCAATCCCTTTTATAAAAATAAGAGAGTTTTTTAAGGTGTTTGAAGTGCTTGACTTTACCTCTTGACTTCTTGTAATTCCACCTTCTGAACTTCTTAATCAAGATTGCAGTAGTTTAAATTGCAGAGTAACTCAGGACCCATGAGATGGAGCATATATCAAATCCCTTTCTAATAATTTCCTAACCTCATAAAATCTTTTTTTAGTAAAAACAGAAAACTCAAAAGACACAAGTTCTTAAAGTACTACTTAGTTTAAATTTACTTGCCTTTGTTCACAATAGCAAGCCACAAACTGTCACAACTCTCCTTCATGTAATCACTTAGGCGTCTGAGAGGAGTAAAAAAAAGTATGTATTGCAAGGGAACTTACCTAAGCATCTTAAATTCTCTTCTGGCATGAAAACAGAATTGTCTCTGACGTAGGTGAGTTGAGCAGTTTGATATCTTCCTTCTCTGGATCATCTGGAAAGGCCAAACAAGGCACTGGTTGCTAACACCCATGAGGACAGGAGCCAGTAAGCGACATCTGAACCTGTTTAATTTGTGAAGGACTCTGACTGCAGTACAGCAAGGCATTCAGATCCATTCAAATACTTGCCAAACAGGATACCACCACATCCAGCTGAAATCATAATATTCTGCTTACAGGACTTGCCCTGAAAATTGAAAAACTACAGCATCATCAGCCTGAGTAGACACAAATCCACAGCTCCCACCTCTTCAGAGAGTGCCCTTGCTGCATGGCTTTTGTTGAAGCTGTGCCATTTCTGTGCAGCCAGGAATGTGGAGTTTGTTTGGCCTGCAAAGAAAATTGCAAAAGGGAGACTGTTTTTGTAATCTAGTAGGCAAAACACTGCTGGAGAGGACTGAAAGTTAAAATATTTTTTTCCCGAGGGGCTGCTTAGAATATGTATTTTCCATGTAACAGTTTTAGGATAAAATCCATTAGCAGCCTTGGAAGGAAAACTGAAACATAGGAACTTTCCTGTTTCCACAATAGACACAACCCACTGTCTCACAGTTGCTCTCTCCTGCTTAATGTTTTGTTTCTGGCCCCAGTTCTTTCACCATTTCTTGTACAAGGACTTTGTTTTAATGGATAGATGTAAGACTGGCATGGCATGAGCTTAGTCAATTGATGGTGAATGAGACTGTCTTAAGATAAAAAAAGCACCAAAGATGTTAAGTATTTAGAAAATCTTAAATCCTGAACTCAGCTAGTGGGTACACAAAGGTACCTCACTCACAGCTGCAAAGTATCAAAGCCTAGGGGAACTCAGGGTACCACACATACTCAACATTTCTTAACAGCTAGCTTAGATACCTTCTGGAAGACAATAAAAGTAGTCACTTCCACCTATTCTTAATATTTTTTAAGTTGATAAATTTCACCTCTGGAATGTCTTTATAAATTTCATCTACAAAGAACCAGCAAACTCATATGCTAGCTTTGGTCCTCATTGCAACTTTGGGGAAATAAAATGTCCCAACTTAAATGCTCAAATCTATTTCTGACAGAACTAAAAATAATGTCTAAAATTGTAGGCTCCATAAAAAGACAAGAATGCTTGCTTAAGAGCAAATTTCAAGCTGGCATGAAATTTTCAAGCACCATTCCTAAAGAAAGAGGCATTTTTTAATCCACCAAACAGGGAGATCTTTAACTACAGGTAAATTCATCTTGATTGCCTTTAACTTCTGATAGTGGTATAAGCAAGAAAGTGCTATTACAAATGACAGCTACAATTCAAATTCAAACACAGAGCTTCAGCCATGTGCTGGAATGTGTGTGAATCCTCAGAGTTTTGCATATAAAGTCCCATGAGGATTGAAAAGCCTCAGAATATTTTACATTAAGGAAGTGTTCCTCTCCTACAATATTTGCTAAATTATCATAAATACAGTGTGTTATTCACATGCCCTCTGAACATAGAAAAGCTGTGAGAGAAGCAGAGAAAAGAATGATCAAAACAATTCTTATCTCATTTGCTTCTCCTGGTGTTTTATGCATATGAAATGTGTTGGGAAGATTGTTTACCTGAAGTAAGTCCTTAATTGGACTCCAGTGATGGTTGTTTTATTAATTGGCCTATTGGGTCAAAGCTGTGTCCTGACTGTCGGCAGACAGTCACGAGCTTTCTTTAGGATTCATTAGCATGCTTTGTAGCATAGTTATAGTATAGTATAATGTAATATAATATAGTTTAATAAAGTGAGTGTTCAGCATTCCGAAGCCTTGGAGTCAGATGTCAATCATTCCTCTGGAGGGGGCTCCCTGCAAATCCCACAATACAGTTTGTCCCATCTTGCAATTTGAAATTAAATTGTCAGGTTTTTCTCCATTACCTCTTCCTATATTACCTAGGCCACAATAAACATCAGTCATATTCACACAGGAGAGCTTGCCAAATAGAAGTAGCCACATTGTGTCCTGAAAACCTGAACTTCCCTGTTCTCAATTTTCCTGTTCTCCTCAAAGTGACTCCAACTGGAAACATGGTTTCTGATGCCACAGATCCTAAAGCTGAAATACAAAGATCTAGTCCCTCCAAAAGAAATGAAAACACACTGAAAGCTGCTCTCATTGATATTGGCTATAAATAAGGCAAGATATGATAAAACAGGAAAAGAAACAGTTCAGCCCTAGCCTTGGAAAATCAAGACATCAGAAATAACTTGCAGGGGTCTGACCCTCTGAGCTTGAAAAATCTTTTGTCATTTGGAACCTCTAATTTTAGCTCTGGTTTTAGCCATGTCAGTGGCATGGAATCATCCTCATGCTGGACATTAGAGGCCAAAGTATCTGGGGAAAAGTAATCTTTACCAACAGGATGGCATATGACAAACATTTATCTTTTCATGTTACATCTGTTATGTTTGGATTTGAGACATATTTAGAAAAAAAAAATCTGCATTCTAATTGAATGAGACTGTAAACTTGCCTGTAATTATATTCCTTTTTAACACATTATAATTTTGCAATACTTTTATGCATAAGACATTTCCATCCTTATTTCACATGTTTAAAATATCAGGATTTGTTATTATTTTCATTTGGCATATAGAAAGAAATAAAAGAACAAGGAGTGGAGAAAAGGACAAGGAGGGAGAGAGAGAGAAGGAGCAAGCAAGCACAGGAGAAATTTATAAAACAACTATGGCTTTATAAATAGAGGTCACAATCTCATATTCAGTCTTTCCTTCAGTGTATTTACAGAATTGTAACATGGTACTTTTTATGGTGTAAAAAGATATTAATTCCAGCATTGTTTAAGTGGAAGGCAAAGAAAGATATTCTGGTTTCAATTAGGGAAGACAGATATATAAACAGGTTCTCTTGGAAGGCCCTGATAGGAACAAAAGAATGTGATATTGATGGACACAGGGGACTCAGACCTGCTCTTGTTCAAACCACTGGAAAAATCTGCCATTGGCTTCAGAGCTGCAGGATGCCTAGGTCACGAACAGGTTTAGCAGACATGTTGAAATGGCTTTGGTTTCTGAGTACTGATGGCTCCATCCCCAGGAATCTGGATCTCACTGCCATTACCCACAGTCAATGGCAGCCAAAGGCCTGAATTTCTGCCTTAAGAAAGGTTGAAGCCTTGCCATAAATACTTTCCAGAGAATGGCAGTTATTATGGCAACAGTGTTCCCATTGCTCTAGTTAAGATTGTGTCAGCATTTAAATTATAAACCCCTGTTTTCAGGGGTTTACATCTTGGCTATAAACATTTGCCAAGAGATGAAAATTGGCATTCACTGCCCTATTTTTTAATAACAAAACTTGGAAAAAATCAGACTTTTTTTTTTTTTTATATACTGCAAGAGGGAAAAGAGTTGGAGGCTTGATGTGGGAGGTGAGGTGCATTTTGGTGTTATATAACATATAACGCGTTTATACTCAGAGATGGAGTGCATGTATATTCCCAAAATATAAAATTTGCCCTGTATTTTTTTTAATTAAATTTTTCTGGGCACTGAGAGGTTTGTTTGTTTTAAATGCATTTGTGCAAGAGTACTAAAAACAAAATGAGAACACTGCAGCTAATATATTTATTATTAACTCTATGAATTTTAATTGGCATATAGCAATGTATATCAAAAATATGTTGCCTCTAAAATGCTAACTTTTTTGCCCTTTGTAAAGAGGTTGTCATGCTTTCTTTTGTTGTTTTTTGTTTTAGTTTTTGTTTTTTTAGTACAAATAGTCCTTTTTAGACTAGAAAACTAAGTTCATTTATTTGTAACTACTCTTACTTAAGGTGTCTTACATGTTGTTTCCACTTTGAGTGTTCACATATTAAAACATTGCTAGCCAAAGAATTCATCCTTTAGCAGGAGCCAGAGGTGTGTGCTCCAGCCCTGATCCTCTGTGGGCTAACCTTTGGCTTGCAAAGGGGTGGTGCATATTGTTCTCCCTGAGTTTCTCTCATTCCAAAAATGCTTTGAAATCCCCCTCTGTTTCTCACTGACATAATGTTTTTGACTGTGTGTGATTGTGGTTTTGATTGTGTTTTGATATGTATATTAATTCTTGGTGACTACAAAAAATACTCCCCAGTGAAGTGCAATTTTCTTGAAGGAGAGTTCTACATTTCCAATGAAGTCAAGACAGACAGACCAGATTCGTGGAACAACATCACTAGACATGCTGTCAGATGAAGGCACCTGAGGCCCATGCCACAAATTGAAAATGCAATATGAAAACTTTGACAGGAGTGACAGTGTCCAGTGCTCAGTGAAAGTTGTGAAACAAAACAGTTTCAGTAATCCCAAGGCCAACAGGATCATTATTTCCTTATATTACAGATATGGAAGGAAAGAACTGGTGAGAATTACACATCCACCACCCTAGCAAGAACTAGACATATGTCTAGCAGTATATCTCAAGCAGGCATGTTCTGGAAGAAGACTGAAACCTCCTGTTTCAGTTTAAAACAGAATATGTGAATTTGAAGTCCTTCCAGGCTTGGGTAACCAAGATATCTTCTCATTCTTTCCATTTCTAATCCACAATTTCAGTGTGGCCAAGTTGATCTATCAGGAGAGCCAATCCATCAGGTCCAAATCTGTGGTCTGACATAGCTTATGTTTAGGTATAGATGCTTCTGCAGAAATGGATGTTGTGTCAAAGTTACTGATACCACATTATGATGGTGGGCAAGTATGTGCTTACATAGGTGTGTTGGCACTGACTATAGGAATAAAACATTCTGGAATTAATTTTTCCCATTTCTGATCCCAACTAACTGATGTGTAGCTACATAAGGAATCACAGGCTTGAAGCTGTGAGAGCAGTGAAGGAAGTTACAATCTGAGAAATGATGACTTTATTACACAACAGTAGGGAAAGAGAGAACAGAAATCTCCCATAGACACAGTCTGGTCTCTACAATCAGCAGGAACCTTGGATCTCTCACAGACTAATCTAACATGGATTAACACTGCAGATCTGCAAAGCTCTCAGGAGCCCTGGAAATGTCAGGTCTGCATAGACTGGAAACAAATAAGGGGAAGGTAATTACCACAATTAATTTAATACTAAATGTAAATTAAAATGAATTATTCCTTTGTTTCCTTTCTTATTACAAGAAAATTATTTTTACAAATGGCATTAGACCCATAAATCTATTCTGCTATTCACTGCCTTTGATACCTAATACACTACTTTCAGCAGTGGTCTTATGTGTCTGAGAGGACTGTGACTATAAACAATAACCATCACTATTTTTCCTTGAATGGATGAGGATACACCCCTTAATAATGTCTTTTGAAATTATATTCCCAGGGAAAAAAGGCTTTGCAGCATCTCACACCTCTCTCATCTTTAACAATTTTCAGAGAGTACAGAAAGGTCAATATGATATTGAGTACCAGCTCATTATGAGATATTATTGAGCATGATAATTGTTTGAACTCTTCCATAACATGACTACGTACTTCACTGCATATATTAATGAATAAGCCATTATTTAAATGCCAATTTGTCACTGACTGTTATAAGTAATAAGCTTCTGAGCACATAAATTCAGATAAGGCCCTTCAATGTAATGTATAGCACGTTATTTCATCTGGTGAAAGGAGAGAACAAGTACCAGCTAATAAAATAGAAAATCATCAGGTTGTTTTTGTTGGGTTTTTTTTGTTTTTTTTTTTCCTGAGGCTGTGGAGATATATTTTCCTTGTTCATTTCTTCTGTCAGCAAAAGAAAGGGAGGCTGAAAAACAAAACTGAGCCTGTCTGGTACAATTCCGAGCAATTAGCACCACTGAGATAATGAAAACTCTTATTTATTTGTACTGATGCTCTGCTACTTCAAGGTGAAGCTTCACTGAACACCAAGGCCTTTTTCTATTAGGTGGTCAAATAAGTCCATCAATCTCCTTCTCTAAAGAGTATCCAGTATAGTTTCAGAGAAGATAAAAAATGGGAATGATGGCAAGGGAAATGAAAGTTAGTTGGTACCATTTACTGGAAATTGATGCCCAGTGCAGTCATTTCAAATCATGTACCAGGGCCATAGAAGAATCACGACTACTGTAGAAACTGTCAAGATGTGCAGAGCAATATGTTAGAAACTGTAAACCTGCACAGAGCTGTAAAAAGGGCATAATGCAAAAGGGCAGATACGGACATAGAGGTCTGGCAAAGTTACGAAGCTTCAATAAAGATTTAAAACCAAATATAGACAGATGAAAAATGGAGAATTGTGGGACATTCAAAACTAGAGAAAACAGTGGACAAAGGCAGAATGTAAAAATATATTTTTCCAGTAGTGTCTTGTATGATACAGTAGCAGATTATCAGCTGAAGAGGTAAAGAAAACCCTGTACCTATATGGGTTTAGAGAAGTCAGGAAAGATTGAAAAAAATAGATGTTATATAAATGAATGAAAGGACTCAAGAAACACATTACAAAACAACATACCAGGAGTATTTGCTACATGGACCAATGGTGCTGGAAGAATGGGTTAAACCCTGCTAAATCTATTTTCCCAGTCAAGAATGAAAGAAATGTAAATAAGGATCTGTTCAAATAATGCCCAAAGGAACAGCTAGAGAAGACTGCTGAGGAGTCAGGATAACCACTACAGAAACTGAGGAAGAAGAATAAAATGAAGATAACAAAGGCAAATAGAATGGGGAAGGGAAGGGAAGGGAAGGGAAGGGAAGGGAAGGGAAGGGAAGGGAAGGGAAGGGAAGGGAAGGGAAGGGAAGGGAAGGGAAGGGAAGGGAAGGGAAGGGAAGGGAAGGGAAGGGAAGGGAAGGGAAGGGAAGGGAAGGGAAGGGAAGGGAAGGGAAGGAAAGGAAAGGAAAGGAAAGGAAAGGAAAGGAAAGGAAAGGAAAGGAAAGGAAAGGAAAGGAAAGGAAAGGAAAGGAAAGGAAAGGAAAGGAAAGGAAAGGAAAGGAAAGGAGGAAAAGGAACAGAAAGACAACATCAAAGTTACAGCCTTCATTTGACCAAGAAACCTGTAGAATGCAGACCTGCAAAGAATGTAAAGCATATTTTCTGTTTTTCCTCTTCTCCTCCTTTACAGCTGCACTAGTACTGTTCATATCCACAGACCTCTATATCTGTACAGCTACTCTTCACATAAGATTTAAAAGATCAGAAAAAGGTTTTGTTCAAGCAATTCTGGCACCACAAAAGGTGAATGTGACTGGAGCTAAGAGGGTGGTTCTTACTGGATAAAACTCTACATAATAATCTATTGAATGGCCCAACTTCATCTGATCTTTGTTGATAAAAAGAAGAGAAAATTAAAAACGGTGAAAATAACCAGAAATTATAAGTACTTGACCAAGGAAACTTTGGTAATGCCAGCCAGTAAAGCAGGAAACATACCACTATTTGAGTGGTAAACTGCAGATAAGGAACATAGCAATTCACACAGTACTCTTCCCATGGTGGCTTTGCATGTCAAACAAGGGGAAGAGATGAAGGAAAGAACCAAAATCATTAAAAGAGTGAAGCAGATCAATCACTGCTTTTAAGAAAAACAGTAAGGATGAAAAGGAAGCAGGGCAGTTAATGGGAACAGATCAGTCAAATGTGCAAAGATATTAGATATAAAATGAATATGTAATAGAAGTAAAAGTTTTGAGATTATGGTTGTAGGTGATATCCAGCCTCAGAAACTCCTAGGAGAAGAAAACATTCTTGAGATCAAACAAAAGATACAATGTAGCCATATAAACTTGTTCAGAAAAGAAACTTAGTAAAGCAATGCAGCTTTTGCAGGCTTATTTTAAAACTCTTTTGTTTTAAAGCACTGCAAAAATCTTAATTAGCTTTAGGCATCTAATTGCGTCAGGGTACTAAACTAGCCCTTGGATTTTAGATATGTGGAACTTGGAAAACTACCAGTGCAGGCTTATACTTGGATAGATAGATCTAAATACCAACAGTATCTCCTAATGCAAAGACTCAAGAGATAATTTGTCTACCTCTATTATTTGCATCCCACTCCATAGGCAGGATCTGCTAATGACTTGTACAGCACAATGTTTTTCTATCAACATTGCAATTTTAGGAAAGAACATCATAATAACTGAGATTGCATTTACAGCTTCAGCACATTAAATTTATCTGAAGTAAATATTGCCTAGGATTGCAGCTAGGCACTGAGTAAACAACTACTGACTTTTTAGGCAAGACTTGTTGGGTGTAAGTGCCATGTTCTGAAGATTTGTTCTGTAAAAAAATTATGCTGGCATTTAAGCCTGGCAAAAACATTGTGTTCCCTAATAAGTAAGCCATCCTCAGGATGTGAGTGACACAAGAACTCTAGGGTTTAGGTTTCTCTGCATGAAAGATGAATACCCTTCACAAAGACACTTGTTTATTTTTTTGAATCTGGCCATTACTCTGAAAGCATCTGGTCCTCAGAGAAATCAAGCTTTTTTCAGAAATCATCTTCATATGAGAAAATACTGGAAGGTGAAATGCAGTGATAATTTCAAACATACTTGCTCTGGCTCTTTTACTGGAATGAGTCTGTAATTCTACTATCTCTGGGGGAAGGACCATCAATCAGGACACTCCACCAGTAGTGTTTTTAGGCTCATTCTTGCGGGGAACGGAGAAGTATAAAAGAATTTCAATGTGTTTACACTAACATTTAAATAATAGATGAACTAGGAAGATATGAATCATGGGAATCAGTTGTCCCAGTCAATGCGGCCTGAATTGAATCACAGGACAGTTGGTTTTTATTTATGTATTTTTGTAGCAGACGCCAAATACACAGTACAACAAGTTCTACAGAACATAACATACAGTAAGAATTATACTCCATGTCATGTCATTATTCTCAAAAAAGCACCAGAAGGAATCAAGCTGAGCGTCTTATTTCTGGAGGTTATTTTCAAACAGGATAAAGGACAATTTCTTTGTCACTGAAGGCAGAGGAGAAAGAAATTACTAGAGAAGGGCAAATAATTTCTAAAAGGAATCAGAAGCCTACCCAGACAGAACTGATAATTGAGCAAAGCAGAGCCTGTCTACATCTTGGTACCATCTTGTTTGAAAGCATGGGGACATTTATAATTTCAGACATACCAAAGTATACCTATATTATGACTTCTGGCTGAATGTTTATAGGATACAAGCAATATTGCATTAAAAATCAAATTAAAAGGCAAAGATTTAAAAGTATTCCCTAACAGAGATGATATGCATGCCTGCCACTGCTGGATACCTGCTTGAAACACAAAAAATTGCAGAACACAATGGAAGGCAAAAAGTTTTACAAAAGAGGGCATCTGCATAATTTTAAAGAAGGCATAGTTCACAAGAACTATCTGCATTTTGTTGATTTTTGTTACACCTTTAATTCTATTTATTATTTTTATTGAGGTAATGATAGTAATAAAAATGGGGGAAATACAACAGAGCTATTTTACAAAAGCAGATGTTGGCTAGACATGGTCTGCTCTCCAGTTCTTGTCCAATTTCTAATCAAGAAATGGGATAAACTGCTGCATTACATAATATTTTATCTTAAAGATACCAATTCATGGTGGTTTATCAGCTATAAATAATTGTTTATTGCCACCTATTTGTTGTAGGACTAGCAATTTGTTATGAAAAGGAAATTTTAGAAAATTATTCTCAGTGGAGGTAGAGATAACAATGAGATCAGTGTGCCTATGTGGCAACATGAATATTTAGGCAATAGAGACAAAAATGTCTTTCTTTCTCATTCAAAGGGAAAAACTGCATAAGGAAAATAAACTAATTTCAGATACACATGTGATATAGTAAATTGAAATCTACTGTGTTTTTTCTTCAAGAGAGCTAAATAATTTTTGATGAACAGCAATGCTTAAGAACATTTTTGGAGCCATGCTGGACCTCAGGTTATGTGAGCTAATCAGCTGAGTTCCTTGGATCTTGGGATGCTGACCCTTGCATGCATTGTCTTATAGCTTCTCTTACCCTCTTCTTTATCTTGGTTGCGTGCTTACCTCTCCTTCTCCCAGCTAGACAAATTTGAGATTTTGAGTGGAAACATCACTGGTATTTGCTGCAGTAGGTGCTGTGTCATTTATTTACCCTGAAGCAGCTCATTTACTATCAAAGGAGATCCCAGAACCCAAAAGGAAGATGGTAGAAGCTACACAGCAAGATGCAAGTCAAACACTGTGTATCCTCTATTCACTACACCATGAAACATATGGCACAATACACCTGGGGAGCCACGCTCCCTCACAGTGATTCATCCTGCTGAATAGCACAGCAAGTTCAGTCTGGCATTAAATGTTAGCATATGCAAGTTGGCAAACCAAGGAGCTCACTGGAATCTGAATTATTGACAACGTGAATGGTCTGTTTGGAAACATCAATTCAGATCAACATCACATAGCAAATGATCTAGCCAAAAATAATATGAACATATTACAGTCAGATTTTATTCCTTAACTGACAAAAAAAATTTAAAAAATTGCACAGGAACTTTAACATCTGCTTCTCATCTGTCCAGATTATGTGGATTTATTACCTTTGCATGCAGGTGTGCATCATTTCTTGTTACATTTTAGCATCCAATGCTCATATGTCATTCATTTCTAGAAATATCACAAAGAAATGGTCCTTCAGAAACTCACTCAGGATGATGAAAAAAAAGGCTTCATACTGATGGCAAAACTAATATTGAAAATAAATACATTTCAACATTGAATGCTAAAAAGATGAAATACATGGATAATAAAGATTAATTGCAGAAGTCATTTTGGACTGCAGCATAACAGGACTGTCAGACAAGCCCATGAATCCATTTACCTTCTTGTGCCTTTTGTAGTTACAGTCCAGGGAGTTAAAAGGTGCCGGGGCAATCAAAGGTGATCTCATTCTTGTGGAGTGTCATTTTCAGTACAGCACCTGGGACTATGAGAGTCCCTGAAAGGACATAAAACCTAGAAAGAACACCTGTAGTGGGAGTATGGCTTTGGCTTCAAAATGATTTGAGGTTCAGATTTCTAATATGAAACATTTGTCTTCAGTAGAATATCCTGGCTCATGCCATCATAAAGGCTGGTAAAAATCCCTTAAAACTAAAGGAAGGGAAGTGAAAAAAGATGGAGAGTAAAGAAGCCATTACAAAATGCCAGTATGTGTAACTCTGCAGTTTGAGTCTGATCCATGCTGGAGTCTTCCATTTCATCCTCTCAAGAGAAAATGACAGCAGGAAACTTCTAGTGTCAACTTTCATCTACTTTTCTGCATTTAGTAATGCTTTTTGACTGAACTTCTTTCCTGCTGCATTTCTTCCCACAACTTTTCTCATTTAATCTCATCTTTCTTCAGCAGCTTGGACTAATCCTACTGATGCCTGTGAATTTTCTGAGTGTGTTGCTGCATTTGTCAAGAATCATCCAAGTTTTGAATTGAAAAGATACTGGTTATTTGCTGTACAAATATTACAAATATGATTCAGGATAAAGTAAGAATTTGTCCAGATTAAGATATGAGATTGGAACTTACAGTGACAAGAAGAAAGCTGGAGGATTCTCTGGGGCTTTGTGATCTTAGAAATACTCTAATGGGGTACAGGTTGAATATTTTGCAGTGTCTTTTTGTTTCCAAAGGCAACACTAACATGGATTCTTGTAAAAGGGTGAAAATATGGCAAGAGTACCCCTATTCTTTATCCATCCCCCATAAGAAGAGTATACAACTACATTCTCTATGAATTAGCAAGCTACTTTTTCCATTTTTGCAGGCTAAGACAAAAGTATCTACCTATGCATTGAACTATGAACAAAATTTTATCAAACAGCCTACAGGGAGGGTCATTCTCTTGCATTTGTATCATCTTTTCATAAGTTAATTGTTTGCAAGAAGGTAGAGCTATAGAATGCAGATTTTTTTTCTTTCAAAAAGCATCTTATCCATTTGTTATTAAGCTTTCTAAAAAAAAAAAAAAAAAAATAACCGCCAGTTAATTTGGCCCCCCAAAGGAGGCTAAGGCTGTAAGAATTAAAGGATTAACTAAGAAGAAGTTTCTGAAGACTTATTCAGACTTTAGAAAAATATAGTACATGTGCAGAAATATTGCCAGGAATCTGCATTTTCACATGAATCCAGTAAAAGACCACAATAAAAGAGTCCTCAAAGGAAATGCTTCAAATATACAAAAAGCAATCCTCTTATGTAAGTTCCTTGGTAGAGTTCTTTATCCAGTCTGCAGGAACGAAGCAGAGCAACTACAATTATTTGGAGTAAAAGTACTGAGGAAATTAGAAGATGAACATCATGAGGTAAGGGGGAAAAACAAATTTTGGGTGGGATGACCACAATGAAAAGTAGCAGGTGTTAAGGAGAGACATGTACCTCTGTCTTGCAACAAATTTCACGAGTTTTTACTAGCAAAAAAGTTAATTGTTCAGCTTTTCACAAAACTTTACTTTTTATTGGATTCAGTGGACTGGAAATTTTGGCTAAATATTTTTTTTTTTTTTTCAGGAGAAAGAGTTCAATGTCAAGAAACAGCTTATAAAAGCAGACCAGTTCATTTTTTACCCCTTATAATAATTTAAACCTTGTCTAGGTCCATATGACTATATGATGCAAGAGTCCAAGCAACCTGCAGTAAAAGTGTTCATATGAAACTGTTTTAACTTTAGGAGATACTATATGATGCTTTATGTACACTTATTTCAATGCAGTAATAACACTATAATACCAGTGATTAATACTTCATTCTTTAACGTAATGTATAAACAGTAAAAAAATTAACTTTTAAAAAGTCAAGGAAAATACACCTACCTTATGAATGAGGCAACTGACTGTCAAATAGTTCTCAAATCAAAGATATTGCATGTGTTAGCACAAGTAAGATCCATACTAATGACTGAAGGAGAAATAATTTTCTTTATTTTGACAATTTTGAGATACATATTTATCCACAGTTCATGGTATTAATAGTGATGATTAATGAAGACAAAAAAGAAGCAGTGGGAAGAAAATAGAAAAGTACATTAAATAGACATTCTCTTAATTTGCATGTTTAGATGGTTTACATTACTTTTCTAACCACTCCTTTCTACTGACATGTTAACATAAAACCTACAATCCGGTGGGTTGCATGGGAGATGATTTTGTTAATGGATAAAGGGAGAACAGGTGAGAAAGTTGGCTGATGAAAGATCTAGATGCACTTTACAAAGGTAGGAGAAATTGTCTGGGTGTTCAGAGACCTCTCATCACAAGCTACACAGCCATAACTTCCATTAGAGCTTCACTGACTGTGATCTAACTCATTTGTTATCTGTACCACTAACAGACTATAAAATGATTAAATATTAGAATTTGAATATCATCAAAGAAAAAATCAAGGCTGAGATGTGTGAAGATTAAAGTTTTTTAAGAGCAATGCAGATAATGCAATGCATCTCTTAACATTCAATGTGATAAAAAACTGTATAGAGGTTTTTGGGGTTTTTTGTGGCTACACACAACTATCATATCACAACTATTCATATCTTCCTTTTCTTAGGGGAAAATGGCTAAATTAAGTTGTTGCTGTTATTGTTGTTATTGTAATTATTATGACATTTCTTGTCCAAAGTGTAATCCAAACAAACTGGAAGGAGCCACAGAGCCAGAATTCTCTAACTGCTTTTCTCATGACCAGCTTGGACAAAAGCCATATCTCTTCCTCCTCTGCTCAAACTGACACCAGAATTTCATGGTTCTTCTGCCTGGGGATAGCATCAGCAAAATCAAGCACTGAGATTGTGCTCACAGGTAGACTGAGGTAGTGAGTTTCTGCTGGCAAGCCCAAGGAAACCCCTGAAAGCTCACATAAGCAGGCAGAAAGCTGGGTGTCAGGCAGGTGTGATTAACCTTCTGACACAAAAAATAAACATATGTCTAGTAGAAGCTTTAGAAATATTCAGCATTCCACAATCTCTTCACACTCTGGTTATAAGAAATTTTCAACAGATTTTTTTTTTAAGCCTAGAGTCTGTTTTTACAAGGGATTTTGTACTCAACTCCTTGTCTATTCACATTTGTATGTAAAGGCATACAAATTCACACAGTGAAGTACGGTAAAAAATTTGACTCAAGCAAAAAAAAAGTCTAAAGATGAGATATTTTAATTTTATAAATGTTACCAATTTAGGCACACTTCTCAGAGACCAGAACAGACAGAAATTAGATATTAATTCTCTTATGGTAATAAAACTGCAAAACTGCCCATCTGCAATGGACACTGCATCAGTGATCTGTGAATCATGATGGACCAAACAAAAATGTGTAGCTGGCATGCAGATGAAGATATTTAGGCAACTGAGTGTACCCATACTCAGTTTTTTTCAGGTTTCTAATCAATAAAAAGAGAAAAATAAAAGAACAAGCAAACTAAACAACAAAACAAAAGCAAACAAATAAAACCAAAAAATATCACCAAAAAACCCCCACCATCCAAAAAAAACCCCAAACTTTTATGTTAGTAAAACTGGAATAATTTTTTCCAACCACAGCTGTTTTCCAGGTTTTAGTTCAGTATTCATAATCACACTGTTGAAGACCACCCATTTTATCATATGTCCTTTTGTATTTCCCACAGAATGTAAAATAATGTAGTCTTGTAATTCTCTTCCAGCCCATCTAATTTCTTAGATGACATACAAGAACAATGGTGTTGCTCTGAATTCATATCACTGCAAGGAAATGTTTAAAATGCAAAATGAATGAACTGAGTTTTCCCCTAATGAAAGAAAACATTTGTATTCAAAGTTTCTGATTACCATTCCATTTATTTGATTAAATTTTGCTTGTTTTGGCTTGTGGTTTTTTTTGGGATTTTACAGAGGATTTGAATTCTATGCCAAGTTTAGACTGATAATGACCTTTCAAATTTTCTGCTACTTAAAAAGGGTTTTTGGTGTTCAATTATTATAATTTACAGTGATAGTTACCATTGATTGCAAAACATTAAGAAACATTCAATAATTAATCTTCACATTAGCCTTGTGACAGAGGAATAAAAATGCAATGCAGCTTTCCAGAATCCAAGAAAATTAAAGCTCAAGAAAGGTATAAATCACCTTATAGTCTTTCTAGTGCCCTCTCTTACTCTCTATGGAAAATTTCACACTGATACTAATTTTGGCATGCTTAAATAATGCTCTATTTCCTTTTTCATAATCAAACCAATCAGCCACAGTGATAAGCAGTTCACTGCTTATCCCAGCAAGGCAAGACAGTTTCAGAACTCAGCTCCTAAGGTTTTGCTGACTTTTTGAGTGTTGCAAGGATGTCCCTCTGACAACCAGCACTGGTTTCTCCTGTAAGGAATAAGAAAGGAGAAGAGTCATAGTGATTCCCAGCCCAGATACTTTGAGTAGGTCTTAGAATGACAAAGACAATTTAATTGTATTTCTTTGAGCATCCATTTCTATTCAGGGCTATGAAATCAGCATCAGAGACAAGATGAGAACTTCCTGATTTCAGACTTTTCTCTCCTCTCTGATTTGCTAAATAATCTAGACAGTTTTTTTCTATGATTTACCACTCCTTCATAAAGGCTTCTCTAACCTCTCTTTCATTATGACCCAAAGTTCCTTGCACCTTTGTAGTAAAAATCTGAAATTTGACTTTATTTAACAAAATTCAGCATTACATTATCTTCTACAAAATAAATCAGAGGAGAAAGTGAGAGTAAGGAAGTGAAAATATCCTTAATCTCCCTGAAATATATGCCAAATGAACCATAAGTGAAAGCTATTGCACCATTTTAAGGACAGAAATTGTGCTTTTTCCATTTCTTTTAATGTTCTGTGCTTTTCTGCCTTACCTGGCTTTGGGGAATAGGATGCACAGACTTCTCATCTGAAAGAGTTGTTAAGTCATTCCTTTACAGGCTTTTAAGTGCTAATAAACTTGCCACATTTTTTGTATTCATCTGAATAATAACTAGCTGTAGGGGCTGGTGAAACAAGAACCATATTTTTTCCAGAGCTGACTGGTTCTGAAGCTCATGGGAATGATAAATTCCAACAGAGCTGGGGTTCTCTCAAAGCCTTTCTCTGTCCCATACTACCTACAGCACTGCAGTCACTGCAGTGCTGATTTGGTGAAGTTACTAATTCATCTCAGGCTATACTCTTTTCCAGTGACTAGCACTTCATTAGGGTAAAAAGCTTCATTATGAAAGGAAATATTCACTGAGAATTCAGCTTATGAATGGAAAAGTACCAAGTTTTCTACCAGCTTTCATGTTATATTTCTCAGGAGCAATAAAGACAAAAGAATAACACTACGTTTTTCTGATCCACCAAATGATCCATCAAGGTGACATGAAATACTAAGAGGTGTGAGAGTCAAATCCTGACAGAATGGGGTCCAGTTTACGTTACTAACTTTCAAGTAATTAAAAAAATATTCTGGTTGTAAATATTTGACTTTAGAGCTCTGCAAATGCCTTACTCTAAACACATCTGCCTACTTTGAACTCAAGCAACTGCATAAAATTCCACATCTTTAGACTGAAGTTTTCTGCCACTGATACTAATAAAAAATTAGAAAAAAAACCTTTTTTCAGGGCCATAAGTTGGGCCCCAGATATCTAATTTTGTTTGTGATTTTATCCAATGAGAAAATTAAACATTATGCTGCAAACAATCATGGAAATTGCAACCCCACAGGAATTTGTTTAATAAAGCTCTGAGTATCCTTAAAAAAAGTGAAGTAGAAGGTAGAATTAAATTTAGGGAAGCTGAAATTAACTTTAACAGCTTGGCTAGAGCAAGAATAGCACACATTTTTAACTTAAAGGAAAATTCATTGTGTGAACCCACTACTACCAAGAAAAGTTGCAGACTGTCCATTTCTGTTTTATCAAATCAAGATGTGTCAAAATGCAAAATATTTCTGCATGGAACCAGCAGTGGTCAAAAAAGGTCTAGAGAAAAAAAAAGAAAAAAGTTTAGAGGGCTCACTGTAAGAGAAATTGATGTGGTTAACAGTTTGCGTTATTCAAGTCAATCCAGTGGATGTAATGGTCCCTTCTGATCTTAAGGGACTCTATGTGTCTATGAAAAATTGCAGTTAATATAATAAAGCTGTTTAAGAAATATTACAATTTTAATGAAATCTTAATAAATCATTTACTTAAAGGTTGGAGGTAAAAAATAAGAGAAAAATTATTATACAACAGTGTCAAGAATGTTTATACTATAAATCAAGAACATTTAAATAGCAGATCTGTACATTAGATCTGGACTTCATGTAAATTTTCTCTGCCTTTATTACATTTTACAATATGTCATGATTCATGGAGGGGCCTTTTATTTCTTGTGGCACTCCATGGCTTAGACACCAGCCACCGTACAGTGCAGTTTCCCAGCCATGAAGGAAACATAAGGCCCTGGCTGATTTGGCAGAGCTGAGGATGTATTTGCTTTACACTGGACATTGCTATGGACTTGCCACGTATTGAGGTTGATTACCATCTCAGGAATGGCCACATTTCAGCAAGAGTGTGAAGGACACAAGTCACCAACTACCCATGCTGGTGTGTTACTTAAATGGTTTAAAATGTTTATTTTAGGGAGTAATCTGTAAAAGCTGCAAGTATCTGGGTTCACTGCAAGTATCAAGTTACATCTTATCTACAATTGGTAATATCCTACATTACGAGAAGAAATTCTTCATTATGGAGAGAAACATAGACAGTTAATACATGTTGATTTTAGATGAGATAAATCACACCTTCAGAGTGGGATGTCTGTCTAAACAAGGAGGCCAGATAACAACCCTAAGTACAGATAAATCTATATGTGTAAGTCCCACAAAGGTAAAACACAATTTGTTTGGAGATTCAATAAATAGAATTAATTTTTTAAATATAATTTTCTGTTTATTTTTCTGTTTATTTGAGGAATGAATTGTTCCTCTATCTTTTTAAAATACAAAATAATCTTGATTTATGATAGTTATGCTATACCAGTGGTTTTGTTTTCAGTTTAAATTTTTCCCTTTGGTGATATTCACATGTAATCTGACAAGTGTCAGATTTATAGAGAAGAAGAGAGTTTGCGGTGAAATAGACAAATAAAGACCTGCATTTACTGAAACTGTTGATGTATGTGTGTGTGTCTTTGTATAAAAAAACACCCAGTAACACACTCTGAAATTTGTGCACATTGCTACAAATATGCTTAGTTCAAAGAAAATTCAAATGTACATTACTGGTGTAGAATTAAGGCTTTGGTCATGTTTTTAAAGACAATCATATATATAAAAGAAAATGTCTTACAATAGAAAATCTAAAGTAAAAAAAAACAAACCATAATTAAAGTATGATGTTCTGATTACATTCTCAGAAATATTGCTTATTATTTCCAATGCATGCAAAACCAAAAGGCAAAAAGGATATCCTGAAATATTGCCACATTACAATAATTACTATAATAAAACATAAGAATACTCACTCAAATTTATTAAAAAGAGAAACGGTTTTCATTCAAACATTTTTATCTCATAGTTGTAGGGAAATATTTGACAGTGACCAGCTTAGGATATGTGTCAAAATAGAAGTGAGTGATCTTATATATTTGGATAAAAGGAAATTACTATCTGTTAATGACTATTTTATTCTTCAGAACTTTCATAATTTCACTGGGTGTTCTTTGTATTAGTTCAGTGTCTAGAGGTTCCTGAAGAAAACAAAACATCAATTATTTAGGTAACATATGGCTACACAGTTGATGGAGGAACACAGCTAGCACACCTGTTTGACGTCAGTCGCATGGAACGTCTGCAGGGCCCTGCAGTGTGTATGGGAAAAGGCTTGGCTGCACCAATGTGGCTACCACAGCACCAAGGTGGCTACCACAGCACCAAGGCTACAAGAGGTCTCTACCTGCACATAGACAAGAGGGAGTGCTAGTTCAGCTTGTCTCCCTACCTGTCTAGAAATCTATCCAAGACCAACACCACAGGCTCGCACCAATAAAAGGCTGACTTTGAAAGTGGATGCTGCCTTGGGGTTTGATCAAAAGGCAAACTCAGCCTTTCAGCCTGCAGCCCCACATACTGTAAGCTGAGACGTTACAAATTCAAGCATGAAGTGTTTAAAGCAGTCTTCAGGGTGACATTGCATATACTGTAGCTTATAAGAAAAAGCTCAAGAACAGTTCGGAAGAAAGAATATTGCTCTTTCCTGTAAATTGATGAAAAACCAAGGTCTGGAGAGAAAACATAACTTACCTAAGGTCACACAGGAAGCCTGTGACAGAGTCGAAAATTGAAATCAAATTTCCTGACTTTCAATCCATTGCCTCAGCCATAAGAGGATCTTTCCTCTCTCATTGATTTAATTTATTGATTTATCTTTTTTTATTCTGAGCATCTGGTTGACTACAAAAAAAATGGTTCACATGATTATTGCAAATAACTTTACATTTTGATGCTATTTTCATTACTTATATGTATTCTGAAGATACTTCAAATTGGGCATCTATTATATATAATCACTGAATAGGTACATTGATTAATTTATAAAGATGTCATAATTAATTTTCTCCCTTAATTTCCATACAACAGATCAATTTTCAAGAGAATGTATCATTATTTTACACAGAAATTAACCTTGGGCACTTCAAATAGTGTCTATGCATATGTACTTCATTATCTATAATTTACATTCTATGTCAATCGCTGCTAATTCCCCAGAGAACATAATCATACAGTGAACAAGAAGCACTTTGATGTCTCTTACAGAATAATTTTAAGCATAAAGAGGGAAATGGCACACAATCCCAAGTCCTGCTTTTCCTTCTACTGCTCAAGACGAAGCTACCATCCCCACTTCCATAGAGCTGGAGAGGCACCTCAAGGCAGAATTAAAAACACATCAGGATTATTCACAGACTCATCACATGCCTCACACAGGAAAGTTAGTATTAAGCAGAATGATCCAAAATCAGATCAGCAAAGGCCTGAGTCTGCAATTTCTGCTTTTAGTTGTCTAAAAATGACTGGCACTGACTCAAAATAAGTGAAAATTACTTTTATGAACCAGATTCTTCAGTCCTAAGAAATGTCAATATCTGTTAAGTGTTATATCTCAGTGAAGAGATGAAGCTATGAAATGAATCAACAAACTCTATAGACCATACTAGAACACCAAAGACTCCTATGATGAAATATGAAGATTCCTAAACTCGAACAAAATGAGAAACTGGCTTATATTTGGAACCAATTTCATTTCTTCTGTCTGAAGAACAGAAGATACATGTTTTGTTCAAGCCATTGCAGACAAGAATCAGAAAATATGAATCATTTAGAGATTCTTTATAATCCAGGGAAACTAAAACAATCAAATTTATCCATGTATATTTAAAGAAAAGCACCTAAGAATTTCTTATGTAGTAAATTACATAATTGTATCAAATCACAAGCTGTTGTCAATTGATCTGAAAGTGAGGGGTTTTTTGCTGTCTTTCTTAGTTTAATATATTTGTTTTATTATGTATCATATGAGCAAGATAACCTATGATAGATTTGACTAATCTGGAAGACACATCAATACATGTTTGGTCAAAGCCTGTCCATTCTGTGATAGTTACTACATCAATTCAACTTCACTTTTTAAAATATTTTCTTTTGGCCAATTTAGAAAGAAACTTTTCTCCCTAAATATTTGTACAGCATGTGTGCTGTTAGCTTCATCTTCATGAATTTTTTTAAGCATATGCAAGTAGCATACAGGTAATTCATATTCTACGGGTTTAGAAGGAGAAAAGCTCCTTTTGGCACACAGAAATTTCCTGCACAGACTTTCATAGCAGTTTAGCTAATTATTAAGAAGAATTTAAGGCATAATAAACCTACCTGCCTTTGCTATTTTTGTATTCAACAAAGGAATCACAATACCTGAGACTACTGAAAGTGTGAAATGGAGCTTTTGACCCTGTGAGGTTTTAACACCAAGACTGTTCAGGAATAGATATCCAGGAGAAGAGAAGGCTGACTCTAGGGAAACTTTCAATACTTAAAGACAGCTTATGAGAAAGATGGAAAAGAACATTTCAGTAGGGCCTGTAATGATGGGACAAATGGTAATTGTTTTAAACTAACACAGGGTAAACTGACATTAGATATAAGGAAGAAACTTTTTTCAGTGAGGGAGCTGAAACACTGTCACAGGCTGCCCAGAGAGGTGTTAGATGCCTCATTCCTGGAAATATTCAAGGTAAGGCTGGACAGGGCTCTGAGTAACCTGATCTACTTGAAGATGTCTCTCCTTTCTGCAGGGGGTTGGAAAGGTCCCTTCAAACTGAACCATTTAATGATTCTGTAATTGATTATATGATTCTATGATACACATCTAATTGCTATGTAATTTAATAATCTAAATAAATAGGTAGAATATTTCCTTGTTGCTTTGAGCATTAATAGTACTTCTTTTAACCTTTATGACCCACAGGGATTCAGTTGTAAAGCCCAGAGGAAAAAGGAAGGTGGCACTCATCTCAAATATCTTGTCTGGAACATAATATATTTTACTACTCTCAGAACTCACACTAAACAAAAGGATTAGAGAAGACCTAAAATATCCTCAGCCTTATATAGAATAAAGAATATTCATATCAATAGATTCAATCTACTCCACAGAACAGATAACTGCATGCACCACTACAGGAGACAAGTCATCAGGGAAAATGACCAGCCTGGTTAAACAGAGAACATAGGCTGGATCTTAGGAGAAAAAGAGAATTTATTACCTCTGGAAAGAGAGTCAGGCAAATTGGGAGGACTATAAAGATGTGGTGAGGTCATATAAAGAGAAGGTTAGCCCAGCCAAAGCCCACATAGAACCTCATTTGGCCACTGCATTTAAAATCAAAACATTTTCAATAAATACACTGACAGCAAAAGGAGAGTCAAGACGTGCTTTCACCATTTGCTGAGTGCAGTGTAGGGGATAAGGAAAAAACAGAGGTACTTAATACTTTCTTTGCCTCAATCTTCAAGTGATTACCTCAGGATACCCAGCTCCCTGACATGGAAATTGGTGATGCGGAGATGAGTGAAGCTTCCACAGTCCAGGAAGAGATGGTTAATGACCTGCCTTGCCAATAAGACACTCACTATGGGCCCTGATGGGATCCACCCCAGAGTTACGAAGGAACTGGAGAAAGAACTTGCCAAACCACTCTCTAATATCTACCAGCAGTTCTGGTTAACTGGAGAGATTCCAGATGACTGGAACTTGGCAAACGTAACACCCATCTACAAGAATGTTTGAAGATGCAGGGAAATACAGGCCTTTCCATGGTTCCAGACAAGGTTATGGAAGAGATCATCCTGAATGCCACTGCACAGCACATGCAGAACAACTAGGGCATGAAGCTCAGCTAAAGTGAAAGGCAGGTTCTGCCTGACCAACTGTATCTCTTTCTGTGACAGGCTAGCTCATTTCTGAAGGTGGATGCGGTCTCTCAAGAGTTCAGTAAAGCATTTGGCACCATCTCATACAGCATCTTCCTAAAAAAACTGCTTGGTCGCAACCTGGATGAGAAGACTCTTTGCTGGGTAAAAAGCTGGCTGGCTGGCCAGGTCGAGAGAGCTGTGGTTAATGGAGCTAAATCCAATTGGTGGTAGGTCACTGAGCTGATTCCCAGGGCTACTTTTGGAGCCAGTTTGACATATTTATTGACGATCTGGACATGGGGATTGGGTGCACTCTCAGTAAATTCCCAGGTCACGCCAAGTTGGGAGGGAGTGTTGGTCTGCTCAAGGGGAGGAAGAATCTACAGAGATTGGAAAGACTCAATCAGTGCACTGAGAACAGCTGCAGAAGGTTCAATAAGGGTGGATCTGGCACTGGGTAGTCTGAATTTAGTGGTTTAGGGATTGTAGTGGCAGTGCTGGGTGGACAGTTGGACTGGATGATCAAGTCCATGATGATACCATGATTCTAGGATGAAAGTTTCATCCTAGAATCATGAGTCTGAGAAAACGAGGAAAGGATTAAAGAATCCAATCTACATAATTTATTTCAATCACAAAAAAATCTATTTTAAACCTGAAGAGAATATCTGTAGATAAATGGATACTGGTTTTTCCTGTGGAAGTACAAGGATAGTAAAACATGTACGACCCTGAAATTTTCTTTATCTGCTAATCCTACTACTTTTTGTGCAAAACTACTGTTTTACTATTATCAGGGACAGGTATCCTAATGATTGCTTCTAACACAGTTCCTGCTTATAAATGTCAGGTAATTCAGTAAATTAATTAAAATCACATTACTTTTTCAGATGAACATTCACAAAGACCAAATTAGAAACAGAGGGTCATTTCGAACAAATTTTTGAAAATTCTCAGGTCATATTTGTCATAGGTGCTGTTTGTCAAAAAATGAAAAATAATGAAGAAAAGCAGAGGAAACCATCACATCACAACATAAAAATACTTAATAATCATTTGAGAGTCAAATTTTATTAATTTTGAAGTGAAAAAATACAGTTTGTATTAGCACTTACATTAGGGAAGAAAACAGCATGGAACAACTGATTCCTGTAAAGAAAACTGAAAATAGTTGAGAAAAACTAATCTTGATTTGCCAACAGCTTTTCTGTTCTTTGCAATCATTATCTACAGTAATGGGTTGAGACAACTATAGAAGAAATTAAGATGTACAGTTGGATCATTGGTAAATGAGCCATTAGATAATACACAACTGATTTGTTCAGCTTATATATTATACAGAATACTTCACTTTTAGAAAGGAGATCAAGAATTAGTTATGAACTGTCTGGTACTTTTATGCATTGGTGAACTTTCCTGGAGTGTAGTTTTAGTAGAGTTTTTTTGTTCATTGATCCAGGAGAGTAAAGTAAAAGTATATATCAATACATATCACATGTAATAATGACTGTAGACATTTTGATTTTCTCTGTTGAAGACCTAGCAGATGTATGTAAGAGATAGAGGCTATCACATATTACCTATGATCATCAAAAGGTGTGGGTAACAATGGTGGAGGGAGTTCAAAAAGTTACTTTAAGTTTAAAATACATTTCATAATGATTGAGGATTTTGGTGACTGGAAGATCCTTTACTTTTACAATCATGTACCACATCAGGGAGAAATTAAGCTGGGAAATCATATTCCAAATTTTCACTTCTCTATACACTAAACTAAGTTTATGTTAAATAAGATGCGTGCACTAGTAAGGAAATAACAGAAGACCACTTTCTGAGAGAAGAGCATTCTTTTTTTATTATGATCTCTTTTGAAGTAGCTGCTTGAGTAATGAATTTGTACACATCCCACCTCCAATATTCCCCATCCCACTTTCTACATGTGTTTGCATTACTGAGAAGTAATTATAATGAAAAATACAAACTCAGTGAAATGGAGATGGGGTGTGACAGCTGAAAAAAGACAAATACACCAGACAACTCATCATCTTACCATTTCTTCTGACCTTTCAGCAGCCACCAGACCAAATAGAAGGATAAGGTCAACAAGCAAAAAAACAGACACAGTAGGAATTGTTTCATTCATTGGTCTTGAAAGTTGGACACTTTGAACAGAGTATTGTATAGATAGATAGTTTTCCTTAATGATTCATCAATATACATAGAAAAAAATGCAGTCTTTTACAGAAAAGATCAATTTATGTGTCAGTGTCCCATTTTCAGGGGAAAAGAATGGATTGAATCTGTTAGTTTATTCTTTTATCAAGAACATAAAGAATATACACGGATTTGGTTCTTTCTAGGAAAAGAAATTATGGATGTATTTGCAGCACTTTTCTTCAATCTCTTATCCTACACATTATTCTACCTAAAATTTCCCTACAATCAGCTGGATGAAACACTCCTGCAGGCAGGAAGTTAAAATGTCTTAGTTACATTTATGCTCTGAATATCTCCTAGATAATTTTCATGCTCTTCAGTAGAAATCTTACCCCAAGACCCTAATACCAGATAGTTAAGTTGTTGGATCAAATCAAGTATGTGAACCAGTCTTCCTAATTATTTTCATGAGTTTAGCATTGCTTCAGGACAATAGACTAATAAATTTACAAAAATATGGTTAATAAGATGATATTTATATAATTTTTATGACTATCTGGAAGACTGGGCTCTGTACAGACACTTTAAAAAGAATGGTTGGAATGAACATTCCTTCACAAGACTAATCTAAACACATTGCAGCATCATTCAACAGAAAGACATACAGCTCTTAGATATCTGAAAGAAAAGACACTCATTGCAGAATTGAAGGGTGTAATCTGATTTTAAAATAGAATTTTTACCATAGGAAAAAGCAGCCCAGAAACTGGGCACATTCATCATTCAAGAGACTACAAAAGCAGTATATTGAAGACTTTTGGAAAGCAGGTCTTCTGATCATTGCTGCTGGATAACAAGACTTTTTAATTAGGAAGTTGGCAAAAAAAAGGGGAAGGAGAAGGGGAAGGGGAATAGGAAGGGAAATTGAAAGGAAAAAGAAAAAAGAAAATATAGCACATCATTATACCACAACAAAACAATTAAAAATTAGAAACTGAAACACCGAAAGGTCAACTGGCTTGCCCCAAACTGACAAAGCCTGTGCCACTATCACTGCCAGAAAAATTAATTCTAATGTTATTCATCTACAAGGTCAGCATTCTTGTTAGAGATCCAGGTTTAGACTATGTTCTTTAGCATTTCAATAAAGAATTCATATCTTGTAATACTGTGCAACTAAATACACAAACTCAGATAAGTTTAACTACTTCTTCTCCTTTTTACATTTATTTCAGTCATAATAAGTAAAATGCGACTGTGTGCTCACACTGAAACCCTAAATAATCACTTGGAGAATTTGTTTACATGTCAGCATAGACAACTGAAAACAGCAAGCTTTAATGGAAATGCTGACCAGCCTTTCATGCATCGCTCTCAATAATGAAAGATTCCTGTCTGGCTTACTCTCTCATTGCCATCTAACCAATTTTTTTCCATTCATTAGTGGAACATCACATAATTTAACAGAAATTAACATATGTAAAAAATGTCATCCCAGAGGGATTTCTGGAACAAAGGAATATTTTTCTATAGTTGGCAGTTTTGGTAAGAGCTCATTTTCTAATCTACAGTAGTTGTTAACTTCACAAAGAAATGAATTCTCTTTCTTCAGGTTTTTAACCAAATGCCCCGTTTTTTGGCTTTGTGTCTTGGGCTTGTGGATGTCTTAAATAAAAATAAAAGCACAAAATCCCACCCTCCAAGTTTCTGATTGCTTTTTATAATAGCTCAGTCCCTGAGGGGCTCAGCTTGTTATTGAAATTGTTTTCTTTAATGGGCATTTTGTGCTTTTCCCCTGGATTATTTTACTTACTTGGAGTGGTGAATGCATGCCAGTTCAAAAATCAAACACTGGGGCAAATGCTACAAACACATTGCCCAACATGTGGTCAGCATTTAGACAAGTATATAAAGCAGAGAATTATTCTGAGCACTGGGGAGAACACTCTTAATTCAGTGTTACAGCAGATAAATTATCTATCTCATGATTTAGATTATGCTGACAGTTTCATTATGTATTTCCAGTGCCCAAACATACTAATAAGTGTTGTAGGTTTGTCCCAGTTCAGTACAGAAACTAAATTCTGCCTTCAGATGAATGCTGAACCGGCACAATGAAGGGCAGATGTGCTCTATAGGATCTTGGCACTGTCAAGACACAACATCTGAACTTTGAATTTATTTCAAAAGCCTAAAAGCTTATTTAGCTGACACTTGGGAGGAAGGGAGAGGATCTGATACTCCTCTCACACATGTTTTAAACCATTGTTGGATTTCTGATTTCATTAGAGTTACATTTGATTTACATGGCTGTCAGTGATGGGATACAGTCTGTATAAAACTGAATTAGAAATCTAAGGAATATTCTGCCAGATTTATGATGCCACACCCAGCAGACTATTGAAGTTATAAACTGGGAAAATAACTTGCTAAAAGAAGACAGATCAAGAAACAATCTAAAGGGATGGTGGTTACTGAGTTACTAAAGGATCAGCTTTGGGCCTGTGTTTGCTGAATTTTTTACAAGGCAAGTGCCTAAGTTGTCACAAAGTACTTTACTGAGTGTTATACTGAATTAAAAATATTTTGGAACTTCACAATTCCTCAATGGTCTCTTATCCTACCAACTGCTGATACTACCTTTCTCTGTGTCAATCAGTCTTTTGTAAACACATTCTGCAATTTCAATTTTCCATCTATCATCATACACTGAACAAATCATCATAATATTTTAAACAGTAATGTATTCTTTTGAAATGAATCCATCAGAGTTAAAGCTTCCAGGTTATTTCTTCTCTTTGGGATATTTACTTCATTTACTTCATTTAGTTCAATTAGGCACTCAGCCATCTAGCAGCCCTAATTTCCCAATACAGGCAAGGGAGAGCAGACTCCACTTGAGAAAGATTCAAAACCAAAGGATTTCTGGTGTAAATAGTCTTCTGAAAGATCTGTCTCTCTGTTAATCGGATAGGTTCATTTGCCCACATAATTAGCTGAACTAGGGGTGTCTGACCATGTGTTGCCACACTTAATCTGATGCTACAAATTCTTATTATGGAACTTCTAATTTCCTGCACAAATTCTTCCATCAAGTTGCTTGTAGCTGTTGGAGTTACAAGAGTATGTACTTAATTTCCTTCAACTAACCTTTGGAAGAAAGTAATTTATTCACTGCATTCCCTTAGTCATAATCTCGCATTCCCTTAGTCATAATCTGGTTTGCCATATTTACAGTAAAGTCAGTGGACGTGCTGGATGAGTAAAATCAACTTTACGTTTTCAGTTTCTAGGATGTCTCACTTCAGCCAGCATTAAAACATCAGGAGTCTCTGTGATAGCATTCTTCAAGCCCGTGTGACATTGTCAGGAGAGGACTTACAGGTTCTGTAAGGAAGGGGACAATCACAGTTAGACATTCTTAGATCATATAGCAATTTTAAGCCAAGCTCAGTCTCTAGATCTTATCGGGGCCTCTAATATCTGTATAACTTTGTCTAGGCTTGAATCCTGAAGTTAGTAGCTAAGGTTCTCATTAGACTACTCAATTTTCATGTCACCCAAAAGAAAACTCAAAGCACAACTGCTCAAAATTGTTGATGCCAGAAAGCAACCCAAGTAGCAAGAACAGTGACTCAAGTCCCTTTCTGTTTCATGTCAGAAAGATAATCTTTCATTGTAATCTTGACAAAAAATGTCACTACAAGTTTGAATTCAATTCCAGTGATTTAAAAAACACCAAATGCCCTGAAAGTAATTAACTAGGAAAAAGTTCTTACTGTTCCACTTCTACTGACAGTCTAAATGAAACAAAACCAGTCTCCAATGGGAAAAAATATCAAATTTCTGTTGGTTCTTGTGTTACACCTTATTGCAAAAGGAACAAAACACAAGAATAAAACAACACCCTTTAGCCTGAAACACCCAAAATCCCCAAAGAGGTGTTTCCTGATATTGCTGTAGCTTTGCTCACTTGTTGTGAGGACAAGATGCAAAAACAAAATTTAGCAAGAAGTAGTGAATGCATTTGCTATACTTCACCAGGAAGAAAATGTCAGCCCACAAAATGTCTGCAGGAACACTGAGGGAGACTGGGGACAAGGGGGACATGACACAGCATGGAGTGGCATAAAGTTGCTGTGGTCATGATGTTGAAAACAATGCAGCTACTGGGAACTGAACCAAGGAATAGCCCAGAGTGAACTTTTTAGCCCAGAAAGGTAAACTTTGCTTCATTTACTCAAAAAAAAATATTATTTTTCACTCCTCTACACATCTTAGTGACTGAAGTCACTCAAAGTTCACCTAAACATGAAAAGACATGATCTGCCCCCTTTCTCAAAGAACATTAAGGAAATATAGCTTAGGTGAGAAGGGAGATAGAGACATCATCATAACTTCTGGGATCAGTCAACATGCTCAGCCTGTCTCCTCCCCCAGTAGGGATGGCTCTTGTGTAAGAACCTTATTCTATGCACACTAAAGATTTCTTAAGAGCCAGCTCTTATTGGTAATTACAGCTTGTCTAAATATCACTTCAAATTCATCTTTGCATTCAGTACATTATCAACAGCAACCTTGGAACCTTAACCTGTCACAGTTCTCTATTACCGGTATGTTTGTTAATAACTGGAACTCAGTGCAAGTCCTTCCAGGGCATTAGCAGAGCCTGGCATCATACTTGGAAAAATGGATAATGTACCAGCTGAGAGTGAGGACGCTGTGGGCACGGGCCCCTTGGTCAAACCAAGCTCTGATGCAGTGAGCTGGTCAGTGGTGTCCCTGTAGCAGGGCACTCACAGCTGCTCAGGCATCAGGGACTCATCTTTCCCAGGGCACTGATCAAACACACGGGGTTCAAGGACATCCCCCTTTTATGTGACATCTGTCATGGGGGCTGCTGTCAGCTGTAAGTTAAACTTTCCTGAAAAAGAAAAGAGGATTGTTCTCATCAGTCTCATACTGGGAAGGAAATTACTGGGAAGCACCTCTGACATATTTTCCCCCTCCCATCTTGCCAATACATTTTTAGAAAAGCAAAAAGTCTCTTACTCTATTGTGCAAAAATCAAGGGCCACCTTGAGAAAATTTAACCCCATTGCTGTATAACTAAACTGGAGAATTAAACAAGAAAATTGCCAGAGACACATCTTCTGCAAACCATGGTAACTTTGTATTGCCTATCTGTGAAGGAAATGAGCACTCCTATCAGGATGGAAGAGATTCAAAATCACAATGAATATTTTAACTTTTCACTTTTTCATGCAAATTATTTTAAAACTTTAAAATGACAATTATATAATTTTCATGTTTCCACGATTTTTAATTCCATGTACATTTTCAAAAGTAAATTTTAAAACATTAAATCCAATATAGCATATAGTAAAAGTTTATAATTCGTCTTCTCCCTTGCTTCTGCAGAACTGTCATTATATATTCATCTGAATATATATACATTATATATAAAATATATTAATACTGAAGTTCATATGGATTAAGTTATCCATAATTTGCATCAATAAAAGTCAGTACTACAAGTATCTTACAGCATAAAATACCAATTCAACTCCCTTTAAAATCAATGCATGATACTATAAATCTGACAAGTAATACAGAAAACATTATATATATAATAAATAATAAATGTAGGTCATCTACTGTTTATCATTTAAAATTGACCTCAAGAGAACAGAAAATAGATGTGGACTTTGATTCCAACCAATTTAAAATTTAATTTAGATTCCAGATTAATATCAAAGCTGAAAAATTATCTTGTCCACATGGATTTTTACTCTTTTATAATTCATAAATGTAATAATATAACTTATGTTACACAAGACATCCAAGAAAAAGAGACTCCCTATTTTCATATTCTTGCACATATTTCTACAATATTTATGTTTTAAAATTAGGTTTTCAAAGAAAATATGGGAAACGGTGGAATATATAGTTTTATATATAGGACAAACTACTCTGTTAAAATAATTGATTTTGTATTTCATAAACTTATATGAAGCTTCAGTGTGGAGCAGACTTTTAAAGATGATGCAGACTTGAATCAATATCAATCATTTTAGTTCTGTTTGGTAAATAAGAAAATATGGAAAGTTCTTTCTTGCTTGAAAGGCATGAAAGTAAGATAACTAAACATAAGTTGGACAAATGCTAGTAAATTGGAAGAGAGAAAACCATTCCAGATTGCAAAAAAACCTTTTTCTTTGATTTTTTATAATTAATTATCTTAGGAGGATAGGATATCTGTCAATTAGAGTGTTAAATTTAAAACAATTTTAACTGAGAAAAAACTGCAAGATGCATTTTACTTTAGCAATGATGAGATGAAAGAAAAGTGTCATTTCTTTCAGGTCACTGTAAAAACAAAAATGAGAAATGTAATTTTGCAGTCTTTGGATTGTAATATTTTTTTTTTTTCCCCTCAGAAATTTAGTTACTGACTGAATGTGACATGGGTTCTGGTGGGTTTAAATTTCTTCATCTATTCTACATGTTCAATTTTCTACATGAAAGGCCCACATCCAAACTTTGCAGTCAGCAGAGCATGCAAGAAGCTCAGACTTTGGCCTGCCACTCACACACTAAAATGCAAAAAGGATCTGTAAAACTGGACTGAAAAGTAGCTTATAATGCTCTCTGCACCACTGATCGATGTTACAGCAAGGAGGAGATGTAAAATGCAGTTTCACTGTCCATACAGACCTGTTGAACAGCCTTTGTTTGCCTAGTAGCTGGGTAGTCTACTCTGCATCCCTATATGAGTGAAACCTTGAATGATATGTGATTATAATTTAAAATTTACAGGAAATTTGAAAAATGGAGAACGAGTTTGGAAAAAGGCCTGAGAAGTGAACTGGTGGGAAAGCTACCTGTATTTACGTCATCTATAATATTAATAATTTAAATTTAAAAATGAACAGTCTCAATAATACGTGTAGGATAGGGGTTATAATTATTAAAGTTGTTAAGGCTTATGCTCACCACAAGGCCCCATGGGAAAGGCACAGCCATGGGCTGGATCATTGGAAATGGGCTGGGAGATGAGAGACAGCTAGGAGTGAGGAGAGCCAGTTGGAAGTGAGATTGTGATGGGCTGGAGGAACGCGTGGGTGGTGTATGAGCAGGAAGCTGATTGGCTAGAGGAACACAAGCAGGAAGCTGATTGGTTGGAGGAATGCAGAGATGGTGTACGAGCAGAAAGCTGATTGGCTGGAGAAAGGTGTTGACAGTAAAAGCAGGAAGCTGATTGGATGATAAAACACATGGCCAGCAGCATGGCGCCTGAGCCAGTCAATGGGTGCCTTCTTTCTGTTAAATTCTGTTAAGTCTCTGGTTTTTGTTATGCCAGGTTAAAATTAAAGGTATAAAAACGGGCTGATTTTTACAACAGTGATCTCCTTCGGATGTTCCCTACTGCTACAAATATGTTGTCTTCAAAGTTAATAAACAAAACACAATGTTTCAAATGCATACAAAAATCTGACATTTATGCATCTTATTTAAAAAAAGTCATACTTGTAGACTGAATAGTAACATTCCTTTCTTTGTTAAATACTGACACATCCTCAGAAACACAGAACAACAGCTGACTTACCGACCTGTGTTTTGTGGTTTTGTGAAGTCCAAGGAGGCTCTATCAATAGCCAGTCTCCTGTGTGGCAAACACTCTGAGGATAAGTAATTAAGGCACTTTGTCCTTGTGAACAGCTCACAATTTAGATGCCATATGAAATTGATGGAAGACAGAGGCAGGTAGGTTTTCTACAATGTCATTAATCAGGAGTGGAGTATTGTTTTTTCAAGCAATTGTTTAGCCAGTGCTAGATGAAGAAAATTTGCAGACAGTGGCGAAAAGCGTAAGAAGGGATTTTGTGCCTGAGGAAGGAAGAGATAAGTGGGCAATTGTGACTGCCACTTTTGATAGAGTAAAGATTGAACCTTGATAAATCCGCAAATGTGATAGGGTGAGACTAAATGCTTAGGGCTTGAAAGAGAGAAAAGGGCTGAAGATGATATTGTGGGGAAGGGACAGCCAGGGAGAGGCAGCAAACCCAGACAAGGCATGGTTTGATCAATGAACCGAGAAGCTGAATCTAGCAGCAGCATATAGAATTAAAATTTGTCTCAATGTCCTATTTTACTCAAAATATATTTGCTGTGATAGATCCCGCACTGTGTATATGTCATTCTTGTTAGGGCAGGCTGCTTCTATGGCAAGGCTGTCTGATACTGCTGGGTATTATAAGGATTACTTGCAAACTTTTGAAGCTTAAGCTTCTGCATATTTTTCCTTTGGGTTTAGTTTGGGGGTTTTTTTCACCCTTTTGTTCTAAATTCCAGACTGTTCCACAGATTGAAAATGTCCAAACCCTATATCTGTTCTGTAATCACGTCATTTCCACCAAGTGGGAAGCAATCTCCAGGTATTTTCCACATGTTCTGCTGTTAAGACTGGGAAGAGGAAGTTCTGCCATTTTTAGAAGCTGCCTCTGTGAGTGGAAATGTGTCATGCAGAGAGAAATTGCAATTACTGTCTACTCATTCCTCTGTTATCTAGGATACTAACTACGATAGATTATTCGTGCTGAATTTCTCCCCTAAATGTGCAGTAATACCAGTTTGCAGACTTTTATTTTGTTTGACACAAAGCTGCTTTATCCTTGTGGGAGAAAAATTCAGTATTACATATTTTATGCATTTTCAGTTATTTCACTTTTTAGGATACACTTATTTTAAACTGCCAAATGACATATAAAATACTGATGGATGCACAATTAAAATACAACTTTGCTAAGTTCATTTTCATATGTCTTATAAAGTTTAGATTAATGGTGACTAAGATTATTAAATTGAGCATTGTGAAAAATGAGCAGTCAACTCTTGGTTACAACATACTGATTCTCCAATAGCTTTTAATTTTTTAAAAAATATCTCCAACCATCCTAACCAAACAAACAAAAAATCACAAACAAACAAACAACAAAAAGCCCCAAACTCCTTTTTTTTTTTTTTCTCCAACTGTAATGAAGGAGGAGTAAAAGAAAGAAAAGAAAAACAGCTTGGAAAGTAATGATGTGAGCAAACCCAAAATGGGCTTTACTTACTTCTCTCTGTGACTTGTGCTAGCGTGCTGCTGGCAGAGCATGCCAAGCCATTCCCCCATCTCCAGGGCATCTGGGCTAGTGGACTCCTCTACAAGGACAATACACCTTGGAGAAGGGAGCTGGAAACCTGACCTGCCCAAACACTGTGGCCTTCTGAACTCAGAATGTAAGAAATATCAAGTGCTCAGGGCTTTGACCTGCAGGTCCCATCAGCTTCTGAGTCTGGGCCCTCCCTGGGACCCAACACGATGTGGGTTTTCTTACCAGGCAAGGCAGAGTGAGCAGAAGCTCCCTATGAAGCCTCTCCCTTTGGAGGTGCTTTTATTGCCAAGTGTTCCAAGCTGTCCTGTGTCCCCAGCTTTGGTCACATCAAGCTGTACCCAGGATTTATCCCTTGGCATGCCACCTGAGCTGCTGCAGAGTCTGCCCCCAGGGGCTGCTAGGAATTTTAGCATCTGACTTGGGACTGATGGGAGGAAAGCAGCAAAGGACTTAAGTGTTATGCTCACCAGAAATTTGCCAGCTACTCTGTTTGGCTTCTTTCATATTTTTAAAATTATCACATGAAAAAAGTATATATTAATTCCAGTTAAATATGTTTGCCTTTAAAAAAATCTCATATCCATTTTCTGTTCCTGGACACAGACTTCAAAAACATAGCTAATTTTTCCCTCAGAGTTTTGGTATTTTGAACAATCTATGTTAATTCCTCTAAAAATTCATCAAAGACCTTGTGGACTTTTTTGCTCACTGTGTAGGAGTGGAGGCAGGAGGAGAAATATATTCTCAACATTAATTTTAAAAGGAATTATTTACATGTGGGTATGGAACACTCTTTTAATGCTACAAAACCTACTCCACCAAGGTCTCTGTTGTGCTTAGAAAATCCAATATCAGTTTAAACACAAAAAAAAGAGTAAAAACATAACTAAATGAATGCCACAACCTTTAATACACTGAGTGAAAATAATTTCAAAAGTCATCACCATTCTCAATTTAGAATATAATTGAAATTATTCAAATTTTACTTTTTCTTTTGTTTGTACAGGGCAAAACGTACAAGATGCCTGGAAGCAGCATGTGAAGGTAGAAAGAGTCTTGGAGTACAGCTGCTAACTGAAAGTGCATGAGGGTGTGGGGAGAACAGCTGGAAGCTCAAGAAGAAACAGGGTCTTCATGAATCACACTTCCTTCCTAAACTGCTTCTGGAGCAGCAGGGATCTTTATTAAGAGTTTAGAGTAAGCTCCTACTCTCCCACTGCTTTTTTTTTTCCTTTTTTTTTTTTTCTAATACAATATCTCACAATTTCAAGAACTCTCCATGGGAAAGCAGCCAAATCTGAAGGAAGAGAATATGAAGGAGGCATGAGAATTACCTTCAAATATGCAAAGAAGGGATCAGTCCTCCACAGAGGTGGAGTCTACGACAGGAAAAAAAGAAAGGAAAAAGGATTAAACTGCAGCAAAGACAACTTCTGTGAGATACTCAGCAGAACTTTTTAGCAGTGAGAACAGTGAATTTCAGTGATGGATTATTTGAAAAGGAATAGTCTGGCAAGCTCTAAGAGCCATTTAGACAAGCATCTGACAGTAATGACATGAGTAGTGCTTATGCAGCTTTGGCACAAGATGGACTACATGAGCCTTGCTGATTCTTTCCAGCTCTTTGAATCTGTGTGCAAAACAGAAGTCTCAGCTAAACTGCATTTTCAAGTTTGTTTCTGCGAAAAATAAAGGATAGAAAAAGGTGAATATGAGACTATGACTCTTAATATATCTATCTGCATGGTTCCTAATAGTGAGTCTTCTTTCCATGTAAAGAAGAGAGAACATTAATTTGCATTGTTTCTTCCAGGTCACATAGACAAAAGTTATTATAATTCAGTTTTTCTGCATTGCAGGATCAAGAGCTGAGTCAACCCTGCTGGGATTTAACCCACGTTCCAGGAAGTCCAAGTATTTCATATCTGATGTTTAAGCTTCTAACCAAATAAAATTTCTGCTTGGAGATGTACCAGTGTGTGGTCAGATTTTATTTTGTTTCTGTTTGAAATTCCCCCACAAGTCTGAGAAATTCCTACATTTTAACCAGCACAGAGCATCTCTTATGTTGATCTATTTACCTCTTCAAGAGCATGCAAATGACCAGGATTTCAGTGTTTTTCAAAATTATTTTATACTCAATTCCATTGAGATCCACAAATGCCTTAGATTTATGCCTTGTCAGTAGCTGATGCTCAATTATTAATTCACTAATGTCTGTAAAGTGCTTTGAAGATGAAAAACATTACATTGTAGAACTGCTAACTAATACTTGGATGCTACTATTATTGCTGCTGAAGCTGTTAGAAAATATGCTTGGAACACATCCCCAAAGGCACATGAGGAGGAAAGGTCATCTATGGCAGTAATTTATGCAGAATGGAGTAAATCAGACTGAAATTCTAGAACTACAGTGCCTTTTTAATGAAGACGCAAAAAATCAGTAGAGTTATAAGATTAGAATTTTTTTTTAACAATGTTTAACTATTAATAGATCAAAAGGGAAAAAATCAATATTAAGGATAATTTAAAACAATAAGGTGAAAAGGACTTCCCAGTACCTTCTGGGAAGGCAGCGAGAACTGAGGTTTCTGTCCCTTACTCCAATTACTTTGTACATGGATGGGAGCTGAGTTTGAATGTGAAAGAACAGCCCTTCAGGCAATTACAGGGAACACAGAGACATCTGCAATGGCCTTCAGGCTCTGTGACTGCTCCTGTTTGGGTTTTGCAGTAGCACTGCTGTGCCTCTACTCCAGGAAGACGCCTTCTTAACCCATCATGGCCTTTTGGTGGGGGGAAGCCAGAACCCTAAATAAACACCCAAGATCTCAGCACACAGGGTTTTGCCTCCAGGCTCTGCCATCTAGCTGTAAGCACAGAAATGCCTTTGTGGGATCCTCTGGCTTCCCTCAGGCCCACCCTTCAGCTGAGAGTTGCTCTTCCCTCTGCCTGTGATGTGTATGGAAAGGAGAATAGGCTTGTATTGATTTCTCACACATCACCTTCATACCCCACAGACACACAGTCCCGACCATCAGATATTTTGGGCGTTTTGCTACACTTCACACTTATGTTGCTGCATTACAAAACACTGCTCTCTACTCCCAGATTGCAAATGCTGCTGACCCAAACTCCCACCACTGCTGTAGAGCACCACCTTTGAGAAAAGCTTGAAAGGGCTGTTTGGCTCTGAGCAGAGACCAGTTGAAGTGATTAGATAAAGCTTTGACCCCAAGTGTCAGAATCCTTTATTTGAACAGCAATTTGAAAAAGCTCAACCTCTACCCTGAGCAGCAGAGTCGAGCAGATGAAAACCCCACCAGACCTGAAACACTTAAGAAATGTGGAAGACAACCAGAGAAGTTTAAACACACTGTTTCAGTTTGTATCTGAGAGCAATGGAAACCAAAACAGACACCTCCCTGGCCACCCCCACCCCCCCATCCAAAAAAAAAAAAAAGGTCAAGAGGAAGCTTTGTCTTTGATAGCTTCTTCTGAAGCACTTGAGGCTTTTAATACTTTCAATCAACTCAGCCAGACTAGACCAACACTAAAGCTTTAATGCAGGCATTTAAGAACCTTATTTCTTGTAAAAATAGAACATATGAGTTGAGTAACACAATTTTAAACAGAGGATACTAGAAAGAATTTTAAAAAAGACAATCAACTTCAGCCAAATCCCAGTTTTAGGGAATGAAACTCTTGATAAGAAACACAACACTGGAAGGAATCTGGAACAAAACACTCAGACAGAGGCTATTGAAAGATGCAGACTTAACTACATAAAACACATTTCAAATTTGGATAGCAAGGGAAGAAAATCAGTTTAAGTTAAAGCCCACAGACAGTTACTGAGACACGGTGGATACAGGAAATTTAAAACACAAGATATAAGGGATTGCAGAAGACAGGAGATGTTCAGTGCTGACAGCCTCTGAAATGCAGCTCAGGAAGCAATGTGTGTAAAGTCAGATGCAAGCAGAACAAGTAAAGATAATGTTTAACATCTGAAGAAAGATGCAGAAAAAAATCTATATTTGCCAAAATGTTCAACAGCCCACCAAATGACTCTACATGAACAAAGCAATTTCTCCATAAAAGCAAAATATAATATTGCCAAAATCAATGTGTGGGGCAAAAAACATATCAGGTCTGGTAGACATCATTTCACAGGCTACAAGAATCAGTAATGTTAAGTCTATCTTCAGTAAACATGAACTGATGAAATCATGCATTAGCATGTGGGTACCCAGCTAGCGCAGAGAGGAAGGGCTGCTGCCAGGAGCAGCAAGAGCAGGCTGGTGGCAAGGGCAGCCTGTGCCACAGCAGGCAGCGAGGGTGGCCAGGCAGTTCCCTCTCCCACAGAGCAGGTCCAGGGACAGCAGCAAAGATCAGCCTCAGTCCGCGTGTGTGTCCACAGGGGCCAGGCAAATCCAGCCCAGCAGGACACCAGTTAAGGGTTGGGACCAATGGGGGAAAATGTCTAATCTCAAATGCAGTTGTTGAGTAGAATGGACCCAAAAAGGCGCCTCATAGTTGTCATACATCCATGTCTGCCTTGTGTGACATCTGGCCTTGAGTGCAGGCAACCAAGGCCCAAGGAGTGGATATGGAGGCTGCAGAGTCTGTTGCTACACCTAGAGCAGTAATTTCACATCTGTATCTGTGTGTAGTAGATGGACTCATGTTTTAATTTTTTTTTTTTTTTCCAATGAAAGCAGCAGAGGAAAAATACCTCTTTCAAGGGCATGCTGAAGTATTAATAGCCTAAAGTCTAACATGCTACAGTGTACATTCATCAAAGAAATTTTCTTGTTCTGGAGACACGTCAGTGCTAGTGGTGGAGAAAAACTGCTAGGAGATTTATTAGAGCATCCCAGCGATGTCACACATCCTAATTTTCACATATGCTCCACTGCTATATAAGAACAAAGCTGTGGCCTGCTGTGCAGATTCCATCCCCACTCCTACTATAGTCTAGCCTATAGGTGCAGGGAAATTGTACCCCAACAGTCATTTGGTGAATGACACAGTCTACATGACTTGCACACAAGTCTACATAACTTGGATAATGAGTGAAAATCTGATTAACCTAAGTTGAACCCTACTATTGCTCCTGGAACATATACAAGGGAGTATAAGATATAGGTCCAGCTTCACAAAACATTTGCTTTATCAGAGGAAATAAGTTGGGTTGCTTATTTTGCAGTTATTTTATCTGATAGAAGGATCCAGAATAATATTTTCCTTTTGCCTTGGCCTTTTTTTTCCAATGCCAAGACTTGCATGATGCCTGTCCAGCTTCTGACACACTGATGGTTCTTGTCTGAAATGAAGAGTGCTCAAATATCACTGGTGTCTTTGGGACCATCTCTTGACTCATGGGAAAAAAAAACTGGAGGAAACTAAGTCCTTGATTCTGTATTGTCACAGTGAAAAGTCAGGAGCTGATGCAGGAATGAGCTGATTTAGACTGAAGGTCAATCTGATCCAGGGCCCTGTCTCTGACAGTACCAATTACTCTCCAGAGATAAAAGAGCAAGGGCAGAAAAAACATGCTTATCAAGATAATGTGCTGCAGAGATATAAAAATCATGCAGCCACACTTCACAGATTATTTCTGAGAAATCTGGTAGGCTACCTAAGTGAGCCAACTTGTTGAACCTTAGAAAACAGAGGTTGCTTCAGAGGTCTACCATAATTAAAGATAGATTGTTAGTGGAAAGGCATCTGTTTGTCATATTACTGACAGCTGGATTGTCTGATGAGATGTCAGCAATGCCTTTGAATATTTCATGATACTAGAAATTTATTTGCTATGTAGAGCAAGGGTTTAAAATCAAGTGTTTTAGCACTTTGAAAGGTGCTTAAACTCCAGCCCCATAGCAGTGAAACATGTTGTTTGCCCAGCAACTGTTACTGAAGCAGTTCCATTTTTGCATAACATCTTTAAATAGCAATTAGAGCTGAGACTGAATCTGGGCCTCCCAAGTCATACTACAGAGTCCAAAGAATGAGTAGCCTAGAAATTATTTGCAGGAAAGTTTTTCTCTGAATTTTATACTTCAGGTCAGTCTTCTGCCTAAAACCCCCTAGAAATCTACTGCTTTGCTCTATGACTTGTCTGCAGTTGCCATACCCATTAGCCAAATGCACTCCCAGGGCTTTATAATGGTACATTAGGACACTGAACACTCCAAGGAGAAAATGAAGCTAATGCAATGGCAAATGACTTTCAAAATATTCTAGTCTGTGCCTTTAAATTTCAGACCCTGAAAAGAAAGCAAAAGAAAGAAGAAAAAGAAAAACATGAAAGGAAGAGATTAGTCTGTGACTGAAAATCCAGCTGTGTAAACAAGTTTAGTGACTTCTTTTATCTCTAATTGGTCTTATACATTGATCTTTTGGTGCCAAAATCACACACTTCACATTCATTCTTCAGTAATATAGCATTATTTTCGGATGGAATTGGTCTGAAATGTCAAACTGATATGTGTCACTTGCAATCTACTAACATTTCCAGTTTTTTCCACTGAACATCAACAACTGTCTTTAGTTATACTACTTTGAAAGTCTGAACAGGAAACAGGTTTATAGCACTGAAAATGTGAATATAGACACTAAAATTGTGTTAATAGTGCTATTCATTGCATAAGACTTAGAAGATACTCAGCTGGCATAAATTTTTTGGCCAAATTACATTAACTTCAGAGATGTCATGCAGTTAATATGGTCAAATAATTGGCCTATAGACTTCAGAAGATATCTGTCTCACAAATGCAGAACAGGCTGTTGTCTTTCCTGATAGTTTAGGACCTTTGAGTAACAAGATATTCCTATAATTATGTAGACTAATCTGGAGTAGACACTGGGGTAGACACTGGAAAACTCCAGTTAGACAAAGAAACCATGTGTACAGGCAAATGAAAATCAATACTGATAAATTCAAGGTGATGCACACTGGCCATAAAAATAAATTAATGAGGCAACAAGCAAATGAACTGTCAGTCCATTTGACACAGTTCAAAGCACCATATGTGAGAAGGGAGAATCAAAGCAAAATCACAATCTGTTTGCAGCTCTGATCAGAAAAACAAATATTTAGGTTATATGACATATGTGGCAAAGTGAAATATATAAAAAAGCTTGTGTCAATAAAATGATGTAGTATTGCCTGCACAGTTAAAGGGGATTTGATAACATTACACATAGGAGTGAAAATGTGTATGAGAAACAACAGACTTCTGTTCTTCAGTCTTTTCCACAGGATTATTACATGAAACTAGAAGAGTCTAAGTTTAGAAAGAATCACTGAAATACATCTTCCTGCTGTAGATGACTGAACTGTGATTATCTTGCTGTATATATGTGTATATGTTTGTGTATAAAGCTTAGATATAACTGAGGTTAATAACAAGACTGATGACACGTAAAACAGTCATAACTAATATAAATCTGGAATTAACTGATAATAAACATTATTTCATAACCAACCAACCATAATTCATGGTTTAAGAGAGACTCTAGTGTTTACAAATTTGTCATATGATAAATAGACTTTTTGCATTTATTAAGTCCTTCAAGGCAGGCAGTAACAGTGAGAAATAGAGTACTAGACTAGATTGATGTCAAATTAATTCAGTTTTCAAATTTCAATTTTGCTACCAATAATTGTTTTCTACCAGTACAGGACTAGGCAAGATCCTGAGTGACCTGCTGTAGTCTTTCCTGTTTTGAGCAATAAGCTTGGATTAGATTCCTCCAGAGATGCTTCCCAACATTAATGATTCTTTGATTCTATGATTAAATGGAAGAACACAAACAATTTTGCAGGACTAAAGTTGGAAGGAATATTTCTGTGCTAAAAGGTGTATGTGGCTGAATGTGTAGGAAAAAAACACATCAGAAGAAGCATTTACAGGTTGGGGCATTTTTCATTAATTCACTCATAAAGGGATGTAAACCAATTTCTGTGGTGTATAATAATCTGTGAGAGACAATTTCTTTCAAAGTAGATTTAAATAAATTGTAGCAGAAGAGCATTATATGGCCTTAAACTGAAAGAGGTTAGATTTCAATTAGATATAATGAAGAAGTTCTATTGCAAGAGCAGTGAGACACCTGGGCAGGTTTTCCAGTGACTGATTTGAAAAATAGAGATGACTGAGGTTCAGTGTCAAGAAACCTTCCATGTCATAGTTTAAGTATCCAGTGTAGATATAGTTTCTATTGACTTTTCCCAGCAGTTTGTTCTTCTAAGAATGTGTTTTGGTAGGCCAAGTTGAACACCATCTTTCCTTGTGGAAAAGGTTTTTAGGCCTGGTCTCATCAGTTGTCTTTGATTTCTGTGTTGAGGTAGGTTTGTTTGGCTTGCAACCACTGAAAGTAGATGCCCGGTCTTAATTAAAAAAAATTATTAAAGTAGACTGAAAATATTCAGAGTTAAGAAGCCAGGAATATACATGTGAACTTTGCTGATTACAAGTGAGTTACAAGTGAGTACTTCACTGAGTTACAAGTGTTGACAGTGATGCAGCTGAAGAACATCTTTCTCCAAAGGCAGAGCCATGCCATGGGAAGAGAAGGAAAATGCCCGTGAGCAGATTTCACCTGGGGACCGACCTCTAGAGGGCAACACAGCCATATGAAATGGCACAGCAGGACCGACAGGGGCACTATAAAAACTGCACCCTGATCAATACAGGTGATCCTCCCTTTATATCCTAAACCCTTATTTATATAAAACCTAATTCAAAGGACAGGTTTTACAGAATGGCACATGTCAACAGATACCCCTTGTGTGGTTACTGTGACCATATTGTACCTTCTGTGGCATTCAATCATCACCATAAAATACATCACCTTCCACCCAAAAAATGCATCCCTTGAGCTTGAAACAAGCACAAATCTCTACAGGCACTCAAATTTCTTTTTCTTATGTAGAAGATTAGAATGCCATACTTGGACCTCTAACTCTGAGTCTACAACAGCCCCAAACTACTGATCATCAAGACCTTTTTTGAAAGCATTCCCAAACTCACTTTCCCTGTGTGACACAGAATGATAATTTTTAAAGACATACCTATGTGTAAATTAAATCAAAATATTCCCATAGTTTTTATCTAAATATCACAGTGTCTTTTACCTACTACATCTCTACTTTTCTTGGATGACAGTCACTTCACAGAAAGCATCTGCATTTTATATTGAAAAAATAAAACATATACAACATATTGTCCATGCCTTACTTGTAAACAAGCAAATCCTATTATCTGAAACAAAGATTAGGCCTAAAAGTTCTTTGTTAAATAGGTAATACTATATGGATTTTGTTAGTAGTAATAAAAGAGAAGAAATGGCATGTGATTATTTCTCTTAGAACACTCAGGAAAGCATTCAATCATTAGCTCCTGCAGCCATTCACCATGGACTCCAGACTAAAACTTCCATTTTTAAATGTCAATTTCTGATGTTAAATTAAATGAAAATGTGGATCTGTGTGATACATCATCATCTAAAGTAACTCCCAAGGAAATCACTGGAGGAATGCCATTAGTGCTGCCTGCATTCTCTAAAACATTTGTGTGAACTGAAGTGAGCTCTGTGCTTTGTTTTAGAGGCTGCCAGCTGAGTTCTTCCTTCTGCCAAGGTTGTGAACACCCTGCCTGTCAGCCAGGGCAGCTCTACCCCTGGATTTGGGACTGGCAAGAAGATGTGCTATGGACTGACTGAAAACCCCTCACTTCCCAAACTCTTGCACTGCTCAGGATGGGAGACAGTTGGAAGAGTGGTTGTGAATGAAGGAGTGAAGTTGAGTCCAGGGAGAAATGGGATGGGGGTTGGGGGAAAGTTGTTTTAATTTATCTTCTTCCCTCCATCCTTATCTGGTTAATGGACTATATATTAAATTAATTTTGCCCAAATAAAGCCTGGTTTGCCCATCATGATAAATGTCAAGTGATCTCTGTGTGCTTATCAGAACCCAAGAGCTTTTTGATTTTATTTTCTCCTTCATACTCCCAAGAGAGGGGAGTAACAGTATAACTGGGTGAATATCTGGCTAACAGCAAAGGTCAACTCAACCCCAAAAATATTGAGAATAACCATGATTTTTTCTGAGGAAAATCAGTATAATTTTACTGTGTAATATCTTTGATGTGCAAGAACCATGAAGTAGAGGCTCCAGAGGAAAAAAATCCTGAAAGGATGTACTTCAGGGACAAACCTATAATGTCTGCAGTGAAGTTTGGCTAGGTCTGTCTCACAAAAAGGTTTGATTTGAACTCAAAATTCTTGTAGATTTTACAAATAGAATAGAAGAATATACAAATGAGTATTTTCTATCTCTCCCCCTCTTTCTTCCTATTTCATTAAGCTCATAATCCAGTCAGTTGAAGCTGGTAGACACTGTCCTCATCAACTTATCCCAAAATAATCTTCAGGAGAGGCAACTGGATATGGACCAGTTTTGTAACTGGTGCAATATTAAATCTTCTGAATATCATCCATTATCAACAGAGAAGAAACACAAATCTTTCACAATTCTTTCTGCTGAATTGAGAAACTCACATACTTGGTATCTAACATGGACTTCACAAGGAATCCTGATCTCCCCATATAACAGGATTGTGACTACAACCTAAATAGAACATCTCATGCCCATTTTGCAACTAAAGATCGATTACAGCTTTGCTTTAAAACCACTTCAAAGACTTCTTATCTACATTGGTACCATCTACCTGGAAATTATCCTAAGAAAGTAATGAGAGAGCTCCTATCTGCATATATGACCAAACAGACACTATCTCCCAGGAATGCATCTGGAAAATTCTCCACTGAACTTCACAATCTCAAAATCTCTTTGGTTTCCAGCGTCTCCAAGATAATCTGAAACCTTAGGTTTGGGAAACTCCTTCATGTCCTACTAAACACCAAGAACTGTCAGTTACCAGAGGTCTCCTCTAATGGTAACAAAGAGGGCAGCGACTTCCAGGACCTGTGCAGTGATTTACAGATCAAGATCTACAGAAACATTTCCAGGGACCTGCCAAGTAAATGAGAAGTAAAACAGGTGTGAAATTCAACCCAGTAGAGGGCAATAGACCCCGGTGTACACCAACAACACTGCAGCCCTTAGTAAAACAGCTGTTTCCAACCTGAACCTTAGGATCTGCAGAGGCTAAGTAGATGGGGATGGAAGGAGTCAGAATTCCGAGAAAATCATTAATTTTCTTCTGACTCTAAGAGAAAAGCTGTTCTCACTTGCTCTGTCTGATAATCTTTGTTCTTCTCCATAAAAACAAAATTGGTTTTAAAAAAAATCATCCCATGGCATACAATATCATTGAATTTGGTTATAAATGCTACTGTTGAGCTGCATCAGCTACAAATTGATCAGTGACAGGAATTAAAAGACACATATTTTGGTTGAGAGAAAGCCTTACCAGGGTAAAAGTATGAGGCTATGTTGGGATGCCTTGGCTTAGAAAACAGGGGTTTTTTTTCACTTTTAGATGCCATTGTAGTAGAGGTAGGAATGTGTGTTTTATTTCTAAAAGATTAGCCCCAAATAACATTAAGGTGAATTAAAAAGACAAAAATTGGTATTCAGGAAATATATGTAAAAGACACTTGTAAACTAATTTTTAGTCAATAGGATAAACACAGAGAAGAAGAAAATAATTTAAATTACAATGAATATTTCAAAGCCATGGTAGAGAACACAGAAAGTTAGCAGACAATGCTAGGACTTGTTTTAAAGATAGGGTCTTTCAAAGGAACTTTGAAAAATTCCTGATACTGGTTACATCTTCTCTAATGCTGAAGACTGGACTGTAGCTATCAGTAAAGAGACAGGGCTAAAATGGGCTAAAATGTGACAGATCCCTCCCCAGTCCACCTCCCATCTGCAGAGCTACTGTGTTTACACTTGAAGCTAAGAAAGTTATACAGCCAGGAAGACCCAGGGAAAAAAAAAAACTATGAATGAAAAGTCAGTTGTCAGCAGAAAGGAAAACGAAGGCTAACTAAGAGAAGTGAAAGCTTTTAAGCAGAAAAAAAATCACAGGAAAAGGTGTCAGGGATAATGCCATTAGCAGTGACAAATGGAAATCATTGATTAAGAAAATACTGAAAGCAGGCAAGGGAAAAACGTCTCTGAACTTTTATTCAGCAGTTTCAAATCTTTCAAAGATTCCTACCACCACTTCTTTCAAATGCAGAAAATACATTAGGCATAATAAAAGCACTGATCAAATCCTTGTCAGCCTATATAATGAGTTAGATCTTTCAGGAGAATTGCCTGTCTATTGTGATGCAAGCCTAATATCTGAATATCAGTGATTTACTGTTATTGTTTTGGATAGATTACAAGACTTGGAAAGTGCAATTAGAAGTTGCTGTACAGGGCTGATAGTATTTTATATACATGTGCAGACCAAAGGGCCTACCTAGTCTAGTATTCTAAATCCATACTTTGGATACACACAGCATCTTATGTTTCTGACCATGATGAATTTATACTTGACCCATTTTCTGAGAAGTCCACCACATTCCAGTTACTCCAATACTCTTCTTTCTGCCTCTGAGTCCATTAAATTCTTCAGCAGAAAGAGCTAAACTAAAATCAATTGAAGTTTTGCCTTTGATTTCAACAGGGCCAAGATTTTCCCTTGTTCCTTTGACAACCCTCACAAAAAGACTGATTGCAATTTAAAAAGCTGAATCCTAGACCCTATTTCTGCCAATCACACTTACCTCCTCAAGTAAACCTCATGTCCAGAAGCTGTTCTTGTTCTGGAGTTCCCAGCACATTCCTCTTCCCTGTGCCTGGCTTCAGGGTCGAAGCACTTCAGAAAACGGATTGTCTTTATATTTTTTAATTTGTCAGAAATGAACATGCTGGAGATACTAAACAAATATTAGTCAAAGAATAACTGCAATAATAGGATAGCCAATTTTGTAGTGAAGCACGCTGAGATGCTATTTGGAATTACTTGCCAAAGAAATTCTAAGAAATGTTGAAATTGCTGATAAATAGATTAAATAGATTTCTGAGAAACAAATCAATGCTAGCTTTTTTGAAAAGAGAGAAAATTACTGATAATTGGAGTGATGCAGTCAGCTACTTGTAAACCATTTATAGTTGGTGTTATAGGGAAATACAATGAACTATGATACTAAATAGATTATTTTTTTCATTTTTTCTCCTTTAAAAAAAATACATAGGAGTGTCACATGTTCTCCCAACACTTAATATCCCCAGAACAACATAAAATCGATTTTTTCATCTTAAACCAGAATTATGCAATTTCCAGCTAAACCAGGGTGATGTAATTTATCTTTTTTTTTTCAAAACAACTAAGAAAACAATCAAATGTCTTAAATGAGAAGGTGACTGCAGACAGTCTTTGCTAGTTTCATCCACTAATGAAGTGAATAGCAAGTGAATAGCAACAATGTTTGACATTTCTATTGAGTCTTTCATCCCAAATCACCTTAATCAAATTCATATCCATTTAGACACATCTTTTAGCACTTTCATATGACTGAAATCAAACCACGGAAATTATAGGGCAGTACACATAAAAAAAAATCTGGTTTATTTTGTGGTTCAAAAAGGGAAGGATTTTTTTAACAACTGAAATAATATGGGAAGATAGTCAAGAGGCTGAACAGACACTCTGTCTATGATTACACTTGTAAAAGTCATGGCAGAACATTATTTCTCAAACAGATGAAGTATTTGGGACCTTAGGATTCTTTCTTATTCAGGTGAAGATGATGGAGACCCTACAAAAGCAGATCCACGTTATGAAGCTTGTCTGAGCCAATCAAACAGATGAAGTTTTTCCCATTTAGGCTTTTTTTACAAATAATAAGCCCCTCCTTCTTCCCTCCTTCCCCCATAATTAAAATAAACATTGTCTGAATTGTGACAATCCATTGATGTAGCAGTTTCTTTTAAGCCCTGATCCTTTAAAAACATGTTCATATGTTTAATATTAATAATTCCACTAATAAGATAAGATAATTATAGGAAATTTAATTAAACGCTAACAATTTTCACCAATAAAATATCTGAATAGCACAAATTTATCTACAGTATACTGGGATATTATGGACAAGGTGAAGAAATTTCTGTTGCTTTGTCTCAGGTTTGTATTAACATTGGTTGAAACAGAATCTAAATGTTTTCTGATTAAATTAAATAAATAGAAAAGGTGTTTTCTCAGCCTAGCTTTGTACCTTTTATGGAGGTTTAACACCTTGACTTGTGAATCATTGGGAAAACTAATTTCTACTAATCTAGAAAAACAATTTCTTTAATCATCTAGATATCTTCTTAGTCTAGAATTATTAGATTTTTAGTCTCATTAAGTACTATAACACTAAATTCTTAAGACATATCTCTCTTTTCCTGGAAACATTAGTTTAAAATCTTTACTTGAACCAGCATACAAGGACTTGAGAATGTGTACAGTGAGAAGTCTGGCAAAGCCTATGTTTATAGAAACATTTTTCTTTACACCATACTTTTGGCAAAATAAGATGTATCAAAAAAGGTGAGTCTATATCATGTTGCAGCAAATGAAGATCTGCATTCACTCAAATTTGCAGAGCCTCCAGGTTCACTCTTTAGTATATGAGACAGACATGCAGGACTCATTGGGGCATATATCATGCTTTTTTTTTTTTCTTGATTATTCATCTGACTCAGAATATTGTATTTGCCATCTGGAAAATACTTTGTCAAATCAAAGTTAGCTGATGGAAAGGAAAAATGTAACCAGAGCACACTGCTCAGGCTGATCTGCCCAAGATGGCAGTACTGAAATGCAGGCAGCAAAAAAGGCCAGGCAGCATAATTTAAAACACTGACCAAAAACCCCAGGCTGTTGCATATAAGTGTAATCACATTATTGTTTACATTTATTTCAGATGTGCTTAAAAGTTTTGGAGAACTGAAAAACTTTGTGACAATGGGTATATTATTAATGATTGCATAGATAATTTTGTGTGCTTTTATTAGTACCTAATTCTGTTAGTTACAAAAATGATTATGGGAAAAAATAACTAAATCATGATTATTTATATGGGAAGATCAGTCTATTCAATCTTACATAATCTTTGAATATTAGAGACTTCAAACTTGGAGAATATTATTAATACACTCCAGGGACTGTGGAGAAATAACAAAAAGGAACAATTCTTTTTCAGTGGAAATTTTTCAGTGGAAGAGTACAACAAAAAGACACAGGATAAAGAAGTTGAGAACACTTATTCAGATTTAGAGAATAATAATGGTTCTCTAGCAGTTGTTAAAGTGAATATGCCCTAATGAATTCATGAACATGAACACAGACACTCATATAGTCCTTACCTTTGAATTCAGTGTTTAAAAAGCTTGCCTGGATTAAATATAGAACAATGGAACATCATATGAAAAATAAATTATTTCTGCTGATCTAAGTAATTTCATGTATCTTCATATCTTCATGTCACAGTATCCTCTTCACTTACATTCCACCACTGGCAGCTATGACATTTTGAGACAATAAGATGTTTTTATACCTACACACTAATATAATACATTTAAGCAGTATTGTCACAAAGAATGTTTAGATCCTGCCTTTTTGAAGGTCGGAGTACATTAGAAGGGCTGGGAAATTACTAGTTCCATCTCTAAACTAGCAAGAGGGAAGGCATACATACAAAAGAGAAACCAGCCAGAAAATTGCAAATTCCAGAGGGAACTGCAAAGCAAGCAAAAGTAAATGGAGGATTGTCAATTTCTGGTAAAGGCCAGAAATTGGTCCAGCAAACTTCCCTTTGGCCATTATTGACAAACTGTTTCCCTTGTGCTCTGCTCTGCCCAGGCTTTATGAATTAAAGAAGGTTGGGAATAATCAATACTTAAAGAAGAAATCTCTAGGGAAACTCATAAGTAACATGAAATTATCTTGATTTGCTAAATTACATCGGTTCTTTGGATTGATAAGGTAAGGGTAGACTGTGACTCTAGCAGGTATCAAATTAATGGAAATGGGATGGTGTGGAAAAGATTTTAAAAAACAAAAGTGTTTTTTATTCCATTCCTGATATCTCAGTAGTGCAATGGGAAAGAGGGATATTCTTTAGTTCAGTATATATCTAAGTTGGTTTTCAATTCTGTTTAAACAAGTTTTAGAAACCTCACCCAGAATGTTTTATGGAAAGCTTCATTTCAAGAAGTTCTAAGGACTTAGAGTGAATAATCTCTTCAAAATTTTTGCTTTACAAATAAACATTAAATTGTTGCAATCCAAATTGAGAAGCAGGAATCAGTAGGTCAGGCTTGTGGTTTCTCTCACTATAAGGAGGTGGACAGAGGATAAATCCTTCTTGCACACACCTGAAGATTCATTGGTATGAACTCACAGGCAGTAATCTGAGGTGCATGCTATGTGTTTGTTGTATCTCTGAAGGATCTTCTTTATTCAGATTCCAAATCATAATAATTATGGAAGTTATTTAAAATATTCTAGGCCAAGATATTCCATGTGTTTCATTCACTCAGTTTCAGGTACATTAAAAAGAGGTCTGATTTTCAGGAAAAGTAGTTGCTTAGTTGCTGAAAAAGCAGCTGTAAATTATTTGAAAGCAGAGTCCCAAAATATATTCATTTTTAAAGACTATGTCCTTAAAGTATAAAGTATAAAGTGGAACAGTGCTACAGATCTGTACTACCTGGTTGTTCCTCCTTCTCTCCTTTATGCTTTGCTTCCAGTGGAACCTTAGGGAGTCATATAATTTTAAAATTTACTACAGGAGGGGTAGGGATTTTGGTATTCAGCATTCTACAGCTCTTAATAGTTCTTACGTCCTCCCTGTTTCCCAGATTCCTTCAGCCCTTCACAAACCAAACCCTGGCATTGGTGGAGTTGGGCAGTGCAGGTGAGTCCCTGGGGTGAGGGTGGGTAATCTGAGCAGCTGAAGGTGCCCAGCCATGTCTGAGTGGGTGCTGCCTTGCTGTGCCCCAAGCACATCCAGACCTCCTCCCATCCTCAGACCTCCCTGCTCTGCTCTCAGAGGTCACCTCAGCAGGGAGAGCTGGTGAGTTGGTTGCTGTGCCAAACCTTCCCGTTTCACAGTCCCATAGAGCTCTGCAGAAATGTGATGTCATAAACTGAGGCAGATGTCAAAATATGGCCAACCCTGCTGTTCCAGCTGTAGCAAAGGTTACTTCTGCATGGGAAGGCAGGGGGAATGGCTGCTTTACTTGGCTTAGATTAATCCCCTACCCTGTGGCAATAAACAGTTTAGGGAATTTGGAGCTGGAACTTTCAGAGGCAAATCACTTTGGGAAGGTGAATAAAGCTGCCTGTTTTGCCATTGTCAAAGTCTTTGTGTCCTTATTTAAAATGTCTAAATGCAAAATGATGACGAGCTTTGAGTATGTTGCACAAAACAAAAGCACCTGCCCCTCCTCTGCAGCTTGTTCCTCTGTGCAACTTTCTGGTGTTACCCTGGGCCATCAGTGGTCCCGAAGTTCCAGTCTCAGGTGACTAATGAGCAATCACAGAACTATGTCTTAGTAAATTAGTATTAATTATTATAAAAGTATCAAGGAGAAGTACCATGAATTGAAGAGAGCCTGCAACTTTGATTCAAATCAGATGTTTTGGTGGTTCCATAGGCAAAGCCAGGGACGATATTTGGTAGTCTTTCATTGTCAAATACAAATTAGCATTTTTTTTTCTATGCAGAGGTAAATTACGCAGCAATCAGTGATGATCTGTGTGGAGCAGAATGGAATCAAAGGTGAGACTGAGATGGAGAAAGAAGCAGCAAAGGAAAAAACTATGAAGTAAAAAATGTCTACATAATGAGCACAGGAAAGAGAGGAACCCTTAAATTTTCACCATCCAGTTCCCTTTATGTCCTTGTCTTCTCTCCTGTAGTGATTTATTTTGGTGTGAAGTCTGCAGTGCTTTGCTCTGGAGTACAAGGGCAGTTTAGCAATGGGTTTTCTACTGGCATGGGCAAACTAAATACTTGAGCTAAGCAGTTGGTGGATGTAAGAAAACGTCACTATTGCCCACTCTTCCAGTGTAAGGAAAAGCACTATTTGCAGTTGTGCTACTGAAGGACAGTTCAGCCATGGCCACCAGGGGATGAGGGGGATCCCTAGCAGCTGCTGGCACAGGGAAAGGAAGGTCTTCAGGGTGCTGCAGCTGCAGTTTTACTCCTCATCCTGTATATTGACCTTGAGGAAAAAATTTGTATTGTGCATAGATGAGAATATGCTCTAAACCAGGACCAGTCCAGCCCCCCCCAACTGTAAGTTTCTGAAGACTTTACACTGATAATAGCTGCCAAGAAAAATCTCACACTGCCTTTTTCTACATCACTGCTCATTTTATCTCCACTTACACACAGGTGTTTTTGTCACTGTGCTGGGAACTGCATCAGGGAATTCATGGGGGTTAAAAGTCAACTTTCTGGGGCAAGTGGGAGATACAAATATTTGTGCTAGTAGAGGGAAGAGAGCAGGAGTAGAAGAGAGAGCAGGGCAGATAGGAGTGGGTCTGCAGCTTTCAGCAGGATCTCCAGCTTGCAGTGTTCCTGAAATTGTGGTCTCAGGCAGATGATGAAGAATGAGAAAAAGCCTTGTCTTACCCAGGGCATGTTCCCAGTAATCAACATGTTGTGCAACAGCAGTCAGATCCAACCCTTCCCATAGTCCCTGAAACTTTGCTATCCTTTGTGCCTTGTAAATAGCCTTATGAACTTAGGAATAACCTTTAATTCGTACATGTTTGACAACTATTATATTTTGTTGAGGGTTTTTTTAACATAATCACATATTTCACTCTTGCTCTATTAATACTTTTTCCAGTCCTCATGTCCCAATTGGAATTTTTTTTTTTTTTTTATATTTAGGCTTTCTGGTGTTCTGCTGCCAAATATCTTTGTCGTCTTAGACTATATGCAGGGTAAAGCCTCCCAAGCCTCCCCTTCTATGTGTGCCAGTAATTGAGACAGTTCTAGTGTGCTGTTCCGTGCCTCCTCACCAGCAGCACAATCTCTCTCTAAGAAATTAAGAAAGCTGGCTTAAGTGTGAACTTGGGCCATATAGGTAAATCCATCTTTATAACTTTTTATTCTGTTTAATCTGAAACAATTTATGTAGAAAAGTTAATAGTGTATTTTCCATGAAAAAAATTTTCATATACTAGTTTGCCTAGTACACAGAGGAGAGGGTTTGCATAATATCATGACTAAAAACATCACAGAAATCTTGGGCCTTGATTTGAAGATGACATCAGAGAATGATTAAGCAAATCTTCAAAGACAAGAATCATATGATTGGTAAAAAGCTGCACCTAGATTTTTATTCACTAAATAATTAATGTAGTTCAGGGTCTGTTTGTAGAGTGGCTTGGATGAGAGAGCTAGCAAGAATATTCATTTACATGTGGAACAGACACAAATCAGGCTTTTCTACTGTCAACCAAAAACTTCCTAGAATGAGAGCTGAAATAAAACTTATTAAGTTCTGAGTAAAGCTGATTAAATTGTGTTGAAACAAGTCCTTTTTAAGAAGTGAAGTTTTCAAAACAGCACTGAAGCTTTTTGTGTTAAAAGAAAAAAATTTTGTCCTTTTCTGGGCAAGAAGAACTGGTTTGTCTCAGAAGTGGTGATAATTATAACAGCTTGGAATGGATGGCCATGTTCTGTGCTATGAAACTGGAAGCATGGGAATTTTCATTGTTGTAGTTTCTTTATTTGTATTACCAGAAACCAAAGATTTGCCCACAAAATTTGTAATATAGGACAACAAAAAGTAGGAGTGTGATCTATTTGATCAAGTGCAGACATCTGTTACGTACATATTGTATAACTCTGTCTACAAACAAGCTAAACAATAGGATCACCACCCACCCAGTAGCAGGAAACATTTCCTTCTTCCTAAAGTCTATGTCTGTATGCAAGATGGATATAAAACTGCTTCTGTCTTTGCAGCTTATTTAGACAAATACAGCAGATTGCAGGTATAGAAATATCAGGTAAAGCTGTTCCAGCCACCCATATCAGACAGGGGAATGACTCAATGGAGGAAATGGCAATACCAGCAAATCAAAAGTGGTCAAGGCCATTTTGTGGTCTCAGAATAGGATAGCTCTGCTTGGAAACCTGCTGCTCCCCATGAATGAGCCCACACACTGAGGCAGTGTGTCAGGTGCCTCAGGATCTGTCCCATGACTCTTGGTGTTTGCTGCTTTGTCTTTAAGGGAATGGCACAAACGATTCCTGCCTCTTCCTCTGAGACCTGGGAATTGCCTCCCGTGGGATAATTCCCCAGCTGTGCATGGGACCTGGTTGGGGGCATGTGCTGGCCCTAGATTTCTGGAGTCATTATCCAACCCCTGTGCATGTGCCCATCTTGGTTTCTAGAGAAGTTTGCCAGAGTTGTGTTAACAAATGTGATAGCAAAATCAGTGTATCAGCAGTCCAGCATGCTATGCTTAATGAGAGAGGTTAATGTATAATTACTAGGGATATATTGCAGTGAGTTATTATGGAAATATAAATAGATGGAAGAACCTTTGTGCTCCAGTTAAGAGCCACAGGTTTAATGGGGTATTGCGTACTTGCATACAGCTCTGGTCTCAGAGGCCTGTGTATTAGAGAGCTCTTGATATGCTGCACCATTTCCATCTACAGATGCATTTCAGGTTGTTTTGGCCTTTGTCTCCAATTGCTCCCTGCTGTATATGCTACACTCATAAGGGAGAAACATAAATTAACTGGACTTGTGAGCATTTATAATCACAAAATTTTCTAGGTTAAAAGGGATTTCTGGATATCATCCAGTATGGACCCTTCCAGTGGATGTCTATGAATGTCTAATAAGCTCCTGCTCTAAACATTCAACTGACTCTCTCAAGAAAATGAGGATGGTATTTTGCATTTACAGTTAAGTGTCCAAAGTATTGCAATGTGAATGCCATCCTTAGGGAGAATTAACTTTGAAAAATCACCTTGCCTTTCTGAAAGGCTTTCACATATCTTACTTTCATAGACTGAAATATTTTTCTTATTCCAAAAGGGAGGAAAATACTTAAATTTGATTAAAAGAGAAAGAAAATATTCTCATTTTACTTTCCAAGATATTTTCTTTTTAAAAGGAAATGCAAAGTATGTCTCGAGTTCCATTCCTTAACATGTTCATTTAGAAAGCCAGTTCTACACACTTTTATTGTCTTATTTTCTTAAAAGAATGCTACAGTGAGAAGAGAGCTAGCTTAGCTTTATGTTGTGGCTTTGCTTTTTATATGCTTTTTATGTTACAAGCCATAAAAGTAATTATTTAATTTCATTCAGAAATAAGGCCACAGCAGCTGCATTGACTTTGCAAAAAAAAAAAAAAAACAAAAACAAAAAAAAAAAACCAAAAACCTGCATTTGTGGCAGATTTAAGCCATCTTCTTTACATAGTGTCACAACAAAAGGTTTTTTGGTTTTCTTAAATGTATTTCTTTCCTATTCTCTTAAATGTTCGTATTTCCTCTCTGGCCAACTCCTCTGACACTGCATCAACACTGATGGTGTTTGGAGGTGGGTGACACAACTGTCAGTGTATCAATCTCACTATGAAGATGTCAATTCCACAGCAGCATTTGGAGCTGAATCAGACAGCTCCACTGACATGGCAAACACAATGTGTGAAAGACACTTCTATTCCTTTGGATGCGTAGGAGACACTTTCATTTACAGAAAGGACTCACTGACACTCTTGTTCTGCACACAAGCATTAGTCAGACTCTTCCTGGAAATCAAAGGAAGCTGGTGTCAGTACAAACTCTACCTCCACCAGGTTTCAGATGTCCCAACTGTCCAGCCTAATTGCCCATCACAGTTAAACTTCCAGTGAACAGTTTCACTGAGATTCTGGTCCTTGATTTTATATCCCCACTGTCAACAATCTTATAAAGACAGGTTTGTTTGTGATCTATAATAAATAAGGTTGTAAGAAAACTAGGCCATTTCTAATAATAGAATACTCTTGAAAGAACCCCACTTCCCCTCCATATGGAAGGAAGCACCCTGCTTATTCATTCTGTCCATTTTCTACTGCATTAACACCTATTCTGATATTTACCTTTTCTTTTTTTTTTTCAATTTAGACTTCATATATTTATAAATCTCATTGGATAAGGGTCAAGAACTGCTGCTAGCAGATGCATTATCTTTTCTATTCTCAGGCTGGCTGAACTTGGGACAACAGAGTTTTGACCTACGTCAACAGATGACAGTAGTTAAAAGGAAATAATCAAGGACACTGCTGCTAGAACAAGAAGTCCCTAGATTCGTGGCTCAAATTTAAACCTTATAAGAGCATATTAAGACCTGATAACTATGTTGGTGTGCACTTATATGAGATGCTTATATGTGTAGCTGCTGTTGTAATAGAAAGCCATTAACAATGTAAGTAGACTACACAAATAGTGGAACTACAAAGGAACATTTGAGGTCATTAGCTCCTACAATTATGAGTTCACTTAAGTATCTGGAGATAGAAGTGCACTATTAAATACTTCTGAACTCTGATTAAAGACACACTGCATTGGTCAGGGATAGTTTTATAATTAGACAATTGGATTAAATCTTGTTATTCTCAAAAGATGTTCTTATGTCATTTTAACATTTTAACTCTGTACATATATGAACTTTCTGTGTATACGTACATAGAGTTTTATATAATTCTTACATTGATATAGACATTCTATACCAGTGTAAGTATATATGATATATAGATATAGTCTTACACAATGTGTACTGACTAGCTTTTGTATATAGCATCTTTTTCAAAATGCATAGTTGATGTCTCCAAAACTGGTTTTGCTCACATATGAAAGCTTTTTTTTTTCTTTGCTACAGTTATTATTTCTATTAATGTCAGGAAATTAAAAAGAGACTGAAAATGCATAGGGTTTTACATCCGAATTCACTGGAAGAATGAGTCACAGAAGTTATTTTTGGCACGGTGCTTTTACAATTAAGCCCTAGAACATTTCTACTTTACCATCATAAACAGATTTTACCATTTTTTATTACTTTAAAACAATATTCTGTATGAGAATGAACAAGGTCTCAACCATGGACATGATACAAAACCTATGGAGAAAGGAAATTACAGCATAAGGGAAATGATGGCTGGAGCCATACCACCCAGCTCTGTTAGCTCACCCAAACAGAAATGCCAGGCTGAGTTGATTTGGTCAGTACTTTGGTTGGGACCTCTGAGGAAACCTCCAACGTTGCTGAAGGAAGTGGTGGCAGCAACCCTGTAGGTGGTATTCTCTGTTCTTGAGTCACCACTGTGTCAATAACCTGTGATGGGAGCCAGCAGGATTTCCTGGAAGAGCTGTGGGCATGGTGTGAAACCACGGTCCTGAGTATCAGGAATTATTTCATGACCATCACGAACTTCATATGAGGAACAGACCTGGTGACCCTGGGTACCTGATCACATTTCAGTATCAGGCTTTCTTTCATAATTTCTCCAAATTGTTGCAGTATTTTCTCTTCCTTGGGGTAGGAAAATAAAACCAGTAATGTCATGCCAGGATGATGGAGTACTGAAAAATGTTCAAACTCCTTATAAGAGACTTTTACTCAAATCCTGTCATTAATTTGAATGAGATTTGATCACATCTAGAGCCCTAAGTATAGAAGGACTGTGACAAGGCCAATGTGTTTTTGAAGGAGCTCTTCCCTTTTCATGCCTTTCCCATCCGAGCAATGCTGCCATTGCCTTTCAGGCATAACCACCAGCCATTACCCAGAGATGCTGTCAGGCCCCATTGTGCTCCCAGAGCAGCTCCAATCCAGAGTGTTCTCTTCCCCAACCCCACTATGGAGTAGTGACACCATGACATTACATTCTCCCCAGAAACAACAACACAAATCTGATTTATAACTGGTGGTAAAACTTTATTATTCAAGTTTAGATGTAACAGACATCTTTGCTGCCTGAAGATTGTTTGCATAAGAAATACACCAAGAACATGTTTGTGAGTAGAAATGAACATGCACTATGAAAACCAAAAAACAAAACAAAACAAAAAAAAAACCCGAAACAAAACAGAACAAAAAACACATCCATGTGTTGTAAGGACAAAACATTAAGAGCCAGCATTCTAGAGTCAAATCAGGGCTACAAGTTTAATGATGGTTTTTAGCAACATGAAGTCATTCTTTATGAAGCAATTTTTTTTCTTTTTTTTTTTTTTTCTTTTTCCTGCTGGTGAATTTTCTATAAGCTAAATTTACAATGGCATTTTGAGATGTTTCCTTTTCTCCTGTTCTCCGACACAGAGCTCAGAGGCCAAAATGATAGGAATGGAAAACTGTGGTAGCTGTCACAATGTTTTTACTTTACTAAGTGTAATTTTGCTTTCCTAGTAAAGGAATTTTACTAAGTGTAACAAAGAATCAAATAAAATGGGTATTTATCTGGCTGTCAACTATTTAATTACTGTCTTTTATCCTCTTCAAGTAAATTGGGGTGGTGTGATTACTATACAAGTAGCATATCCCCAACTGCCAGCTTTCTAGAGTTGACTGAATGAAATAAAAACTGTGAGGAAGAGGGTAGTGAGGAATCCTATTCTGAGGTGAGAAAATTAAGTAAATAATTTTACTTGGCCCATCTTAACTTCAGAGAAAAGTTTAGAAGGGATTTCTCACTTATCTATCACATTTGGGATATGCTGACAAATTGCTCACTGCTCTTTGCCAAGCATAACTGTCTCCACAGAAGCAGAAGGAAATATATCTACCCTTCTGGCTGCACAGAAGTGACCTTCTAATCTCCTTGGCTTGTCCTGACCAGTATTAGGAATTAGCATGGTAAGTCAGCCAAGAAAAATCAATACAGGAGCAAAAATGAGAATATATTTAGACATACTGGGCAAAAAGCAGATGGTAGACAACATCCTTAGCACATAAAGCAAGTATTTATGACTACAAAACAACAGTGTCCAGTCCAAGGGTGGACTTGAAAGTCTGTCCCTGAACTGAGTACTAATCCACAGTTGCCAAATCAGTTTTTCCCATTGCACAATCACTGTGTTACAGCACTGTATACAATTAGCATCAGTCACTTGTCCTGCTGCCCCTCTAACTGCAAAAATAATCTATTGCTCAGAATGTGTCTCAACCTTTTGAGATGTCTCAATTTTCTCTTTCTTTAAAACTGTCACAATAGACAACAGTGCCTTTTTTAGGCCACACCAAGATATGTGCATCCAGTGTCATTCCCCCTTTCTGCATAGTCCAATAAAAAAATAAGGGAGGAGTTTCATCAGCACAGTGGCAATTAGGTGCAACACTTCTTTTGGAAAGCAGTCTAAATTTGGCACCTGAACACCAACTGTCCTCTGGAACATCATCTCCTGCAGCATTGAGGGGGCAGCAGCCATGAAGTGACAAGCTGAGGGGACAATCTGGTTTGCAGATGATGTCACAGGATGGCTCCATCTATAGAGAGTTACTGGAAACATTGTGCCTGTTCCACAATCTGATTAGTGACAGGCACCACAAATCCTCTAGTTTTGAAACATCTACTTATTTGGTTGTTCAATTTGAGGTATGTTTTAAGATCTTACACTACCATTCCTTTAGTAAGAGAAGTTTACCACCTTGAAGCCACTGACAAATTGAGAACAAAGACTGATTGTTTGAAAGTTCAATTTTTAGTGCTGTAAGCTGATTGAAACACAGTGGGTGCAGTAATTACTTGTGTGTGCTAACATTAGTTTCCATCTGAAAGTTATTAAATAAGATTATTCTTTTCCAGTGTCAGGATTTTTTTCTTTTTATTAGTACCCATTGTGAGGGGGTCTGGAAGATGGATGGAGTCACCTCTTTTTTGTTAAGAAACTAAACTGTGCTCCCCCTATCCCAATCAAAGAGAACAGGCTACAGCAAAATCCCATTTCTTAAAATGCAGAAATCTTAGAACATCTCAATATGTCATGGCAAGAACAATGAACTTTTTTTTCAAACTTTATTTGCATCATCTAGGTGTGCAATAGTAACATTCAAAGCTCTGTCTTGTTCTTTGCACTCATAAGATTTCATTTCTCCTCATCCCCAAACCCTGATATGTGTATTTCCTGTTAATTTGCCTCTGCTTCTGAATTTAGCAAGAAGTGTTACGAAGTTCAGGGTAGTGCTCAAGTTTTACAATGCACATGTCCCTCTAAAATATTTTGCCATGAAGATGCAGCTTCTATCAATGAGGAAGCCAGAGGAACTGGTATGTCTGAAGTGAAGTCAAACCAGTAACTATTGAAAATCGGCAGGCAGCTAGCTTTGAAGCTGATAAAAATCACTGCTTACTGAGTATAACATCTTCCTTGGAAAAGCTGAAAAGGACACACACTGGACCCTGACGTAACGAAACGAGGGCAATCTATTTCAGTCCCCACAGAAAAAAAAAATAGAAACAGAAAATACCCAACAAAAATAAATCCACAAAAACCAAGTCAGAACTTATTATTGGAGAACAATAGTAAAAACATAACCAGACTTTGTCACTGGTATCAAGCTGGAGATTCATCTAAAAAATAGAAGAAGAAGAATGTGGCCCAACATCCTTTGCTAACCTAGAACACTACTGAAGGGTTACAGAACTCAACCACAGCAGATTGAGCGGGATGTTCCATATGCTGCTCACCAGTAAAGAAGCATTGGGTGGAGCAGGAAGGAATGCAGCCTAATGCTGAACAATAGCCTGTCTGTGCCTAACAAATCAGAGAAACTGTGCAATAATGTTTCACCTCTGTGAAAATATAACACCTAAATACTGCCAAGGTCAGTGAGACCTTTGGTGATCAACTGTGTAAGTGCCTCTCATGCTTGGTGATGTTTGTTGCCAGCTGCTTTAGGCACATTATTTCTCAAAAGACTATCAAAGTGCTGAATATTTAGGCCAGTTCCTTCCTGGTTTTCCTTTTGCCAACCCCTATAAGACATTTCCTATCACCTCTCCTTTTGTTTTCCACCTCCCTGTTTATCTGGTTAAGTATCTTAGTAAGTGCACCAAATACTAGAAGGGAGAGTGGTGAGACTCAGGTAAGTTAAATACAAGAACTTTTTTTTTTTTTTATGATGCTTTAGTTCAATTACATGAAACTCTGAGAAAGGCGGCATGTAAGTGAGATCAGAATAGGACCCTTTACATATAATCTCAAGAGAGGACTTAGTCCAGAGATATTTTTATAGAACATTTTAAAAAATAAAATGCATGAATGGAGAAATAAAAGACAACATAATATCAGAAAGACATTTTAAACTTCATTCGCTGCAACATTCATGAACCAGTTGAGCTACACCTGCCATCCAACCATAAGGAACTAAGACCCTGCACTGCGAAAAAGAAACAAACCCAAACAAAACAAAAAAGCAACTGCGTAATATTGTAAAAATGGAGTGCAATGCTACTACAGAATGCAATAAAATATCAGTGCTGCATCGTCAAACAGCACTTATCAAAATAATTTCTGAAATGTTTCTTCTGAAACACAGACAAAGCAATAAAAAGAGGATATATGTTTATCATTTTAAGCATAACAATGTGAGTTAAGAGCTTAAGAATACAAAAGTACTTGGAATGAATAGTGCTACCCTTTTTTCCTAAGTAGGCATAAAAATATTTTCATTTCCTTCTTGTTTTTCATACCATTAATATCAACAAATTTCATTCATTTCATGTTATCGTTTACAACTTTAATGCACACACACAGAAAAAAAGATACCTACTGCAATAGAAATAGTTGCTTCATTACCTTGTTTGCTACATTTGCAAATGTAAACAGCGAGGCAGAGCCAGAACTGACTCTAATGCATGATGGAATATCTTTGTTGCATACGTACACTGTAGAAAATAATTATTCAATATGTCAGGCACCATTATTTGAAATGTAATACATTAATATTTACTAGAAAAATAAGGTTTTTTTCTATTTGTTCTCCCAACTTCTTTAATGAAATAAGTTAATCTGACAGTGCATCCAGTAGCTTGTAATATCTTCTACATCCCTGTGGCAAAATAATAAACTACTGGTTGGGACACTATAATGAAAATGATTAAAGTCAGTTCTTGTACACCCTTGTAGCAAGCATGGAGGCTCGTCTAACAGCACCTTTAACCAATTATTTAATATTTAGTTATTTAGCCCTATTTCCCTGAGCAGTTATGCTGAGGAGCTTTCCCTTCATGGATAGTTTTTAAAAAGCTTTAAGTATTAAAAAGTACTATGAAGACATTTAATGCTACTTAGCAAAAGCTGGTATAAGTCTACTGAAGGGATTGACTGGTATGTATAGCAATGATAAGCCTGTGGAGAAGTAACCTTAGACTTTAAGGTTTAGAAATGTAATATATTAAAAATATATTAAAATAAAATACAGCAGGTTACCTTATTCTATGCAAATTAAACCTGGAATGTGGCTTCTGTATTAGAGAATTCACTTGCACAAAATGGTTTTCCTAGATTAAAGTGTGCCAGAAAGAATGTAGTGATAAAATGGTAGCTAAAAATCAGCTGAGTCTGAGAAACACATATGTGACATTGCTGCCAAAGCTCTGAGGACAATGTGATCCTAAGGCATGTTGTAGGGCAGAAATTTGCCCAAATTAAAGAAAAGAAAATGATCTTTTAACTCTGTATATTTAACATGTCTAGTTCTTATATACAATGTGCATATGTTCACTACACCCCTGCAGCAGTATATACATATACACATCTTTGCACACTTGCCAGTTATGTCTCTTACACAACAGCAAAGGTATTAATTGTCCAGTAAAATTTTCTCAAGGTTACTCGGCATGATTCACTGCATTCTGGCTAGCTTTGGTGGGCCATGTCCCACTGAATTATCTTCCTCCCCTTCTGGCCACCATCCAACTGTTCTTTTTTCTTGGTAACCCACTCATTTAAAAAAGAAAAAAAAAAAGAAAAAAAAAGGGAAAAAAAGGAAAAAACAAAGAATAAAAAGGAAAAAAAAAAGAAAATAACAAGGAATTTAATATTGGATAAGGCATGCTCTCTATATGAAGTGCTTTATAGGTCTTCACAAGACATTACAAGCTATTGAATTCCCATCAAGGAAACCTATTTCTGTTTAATTGTGCTAAGTGCTAAGGTTTACTCTTTAGGTTTTCCATTCTTTTCAGCTTGTGCATTGTTCCTGTGTAGGCCCCTCTGGATGTGAGTTGTGAAGTCATACTTGTCCGTGCAAAGATGCTGGCATATGCTGCACTGGAAAGGTCCACTGTCACCATGGCAACTCATATGCAATGCATACATCACTTCATCCAGAAAGACAATGCCACAGTGCACACACTTGGTAGAAAGTTCATCTTGGGTACTTCTATCAACTTTCTCTGTTTTTACTACATTCAAGGGACCTTCATTTTTTACATTTGGTGGTGCCTTACTCTTTTCCTTGGAGGCACCATTTGCAGTTGGCCCAGGTCTGGAATGCTTTATCGCCAAATCTAGAGGAATGTCATTGTCTGATCCGACAGCTGAAAAATGAGGAGGCAGATTAAAGGTGGGATAAGGCACATAGTTTTGGCAAGGATTTGGTAGGCCAGGCACATGACTCAAGTAGTGTGGATTCCCAGGAACAGACAGCTTATATTTACTCCAGAATCTCAGCCAGTCAGCTTCACTCTGAAAGTCATTGTGTACAAACGGAAGTCCAAAGAGTGGGTACTGGTATTTTTCAATAGGGCTTCCAGGTGGAGAATAGTTTGGGTGTTTCACAGGTCTCATGTATTTTTCTATCGGGCTGCCTCTCTCTGAGCTTCCTTTCCCTTCTGATATCGATGAACTGTTTCCTGGGTCTCCAGTACTTTCCTGAGGACTTTTTATCTGAATGTGCAAAGGTTGCATCCTTTTGTGAATATCCAGAGTTTGGCTGACCAATATTGGCTGCTGAGCAGAATGGCTTTTAGTCAATGAACCTGGGGCCTCGTATTTACTGAGGCTGGGAAGCTGAATTTCTCTCTGATGACCTTCAGGTAAATGATCCTCTGACCTCCTCTCTAAGGGGCTTCCATTGACTTGCTCCTCACTGCTACCCCTCTGCTGTTTGTTTAGCTGCTCAGCCTGAAGTGCCTCCGGGTTAAGGCGCTTTCTTGTTCGTCTCCTAATGATCTGTTCACCATTGTTCTGTTTAATGATGTTTAAAGGCCTGGGAGTCTGCATGGAACACACAGAGAATGAACAAAAGGAAAAAAGAAAGACACATTAAACAAATGTGTGAGACCACGCTCATGCAAATTTATCTTTTCTTTTGTGAAGAGCTGTATTACAACAGTGTTACGGGAATGACCAATTTCAATCCAAATGCTGGTTCATAGCCCCTCATGCTGAAAGTAAACGATAAAATGGCTTATTTTATCAACCTGAGTCAACTGTCTTAGACATCCTGTACCTATTTACTTAAAAAGGCATGAAATATCCAAGCTGTCAAGCCATTTATTACCTCTTACTCCTAAAAAATTCTGGGGGAGACATGTTGAAAGTGGGTGCTGAGAGCTGGGGGTGAGGCGGGAGGTGCAAGGCCCTGTGCACTAGTGCCGTTCTGTGCACCATGCCACCAGAGCTGCTCTCGGGCAGGGGCTTGCACAGCTCCCACTGGGACAAGAACTTACCTTCATACTCACCCTGCTCTGACATGGACAGAAAACACAAGCACACACAGGGCTTGCTGACACATAGCAAGTGGGCTGCAGGTCCACTGTGTGCTGCGTGGGAAGATGGTGCCCAGAAAGGGACTAAGAAAGATGGAGAAGCCCAGGGAAACTCTGCACCAAAAGGTATCAACTTCTTTAGTATCAACTCCCCCTCCTTCACCCAAACTGCATTGCTTTCTAAGTGTTACTGATGTGCTACTAAGCCATGAGGGAGAAAAGGCATCGGGCAAAAGGGATCTGTAAAGAAATAATCATCACAAAGAGGCAGAGGGAAGAACCAAGTGAGGACTTCCGTTTCCATTTGCTACTGCTCCACAACAGCTCATGTTAAGTGGCCTTCTTAGAGAAGAAGTGAAAATATCTTTGTGTGGAAAACAAAAATGGTACAAGGAAAACAGCAGTTAGGTTTTCTTTAAAGGCTCCCCAAGAAAAAGCAATAGTATCTGAATGACAAATGGTACTGCACCATCAGTATGTTTCGCTACTGGGCAGATGGTAGAGCAACAAAAACTACCTAAAAGTCATTCAGTTTGGTGTGTTGGCAGCTGACACTTTTCTTCACAAAGGCACATAATCCTGTTTTGGATGGAGGCCAGAAAAGTGCCCCCCACCCCAGTATTCTACTCATATGTTTATTTGGAAGTTTTAACATTGTTTTTAAAAGCAGGTTTAATTTTGGCTTACAGTCAATATCCAAAGTAATGTGCACCTTGAATGTAACTAAATTTTTAATATATTCATAACTTCAAGCTAATATGAAAACATCCAGAGCTGGAAGAACACCCATTCTATTATTTGCAGAGATTTAGTCTGTCTTCAGTTGCCATACTCCTCTCCTTTCACTTATTTATTTTCCTGCAGTTGGCGTACTCTTAATGGTTAACTACATTTTAGAGTGTGCAGCTATTTTTTAAGATTTTACTTTCTGTTAAAATGCTGGATCAGAAGTATATACACACTTTCATTTAGATTTTTAATAAGAGAAATTTAAACTTGGCAGAAAAACAGCACCTGAACCAGCCTCCTCACATAGATCAAAGCTGAGACAAAATCATGTTTAAAAATTACAATATTTTCTATGTAAATTCTATTTAGATAAAGATTACAGTTTGGATAATCAACAGCAAATTAATATGTATAGAGATATACTTTTTATTATAAGGTCTGTATAATTTCCTAGCCTTTTTATGACAATTGTAACTCAGATACTGTGTGAGATCTTACAACATTGTTGTTGCTCTTATTAAACACTAAACACTACAGACCATTTTTATATGGCTTCCAGACAACCCTGCAATATTTTGGAAATACTTTTAGTCTTATTTTTCATGCTACCAGTAGGAAGCCTGATTATGGAAATAGTTGAAAGAAACATATTCCAACCTGAGATTAGGGACCCTCACACACTTACTTGAGGCTCCAGCTATTCAAAGTTCAAAGTTATTTTAGGTTCAACTCAAAATTCTTCAGCTTGCCAATGGCTGTGCTCATCTGATTAAACCAGCCCTTAGATGATTAAAATGTACTCTTTAGTGGTGTAAATCTACTAATTTTCCTTATTTGCAGTAGTGAGATGCAGATAAAAATATCCTGTGGTTGGTTACACCAAGACAAATAGAAAATTTTAAGGTCACTTCTTGATTTTCAGTGGGCCTAAATTTAGAATATACTGAAACATTACCAGAACTTTACTTTCAAAATGGCCTGTGTCAGATCCTTAATTATATGTTAGATGTAATATATTGGAGATGATCACAAATATTTTTGCCATCTCCATATCAACTGGCAATCTCACCACTCCAATAATATGAGTAACTGAAAAAATAAAACAAAAAATACAACAAATGCTTCAATAAATTATTGTGATTAGATTACTCAAATTCCATGGGAAAGTGGAGCCTCCTCTAGACTAATCCTAGAATATGCTGCAATTCTTCACTGAATTAGTCCAAGGATGTTGTCAAGGAATCACCATGGAACAAAACATAGTGTTCTATGACCAAATTCAAGCTATTTAAAAATGAAGGACAGCACCACAATAATAATGGTCAATTTCACGATTCTGGGGAGACAGCAAATGTGAATATCATGTATATGTTTGCAGTAAGATGCATTTTTTCACTAAAACCATTTTAATAATAGACTCTTGTATTATAATTACATTTTTTAATTGCATCTTTGATTGCACTAAAGTAGAGAAATGTGAAAAATGTGGCAAGTTTAATGTCAATTACCCCTTAGATAGAAGGAACATTTTTGAAAACACACTGAAAAATTCTTCAAGGGTATCATAGAAATAGAAATGCAACTTGTAGCAGAAATCACTACCATGTTAACATTTGTCAGTCACTATCACCTAGTCGTATCTGATAGATCAGAGATTTTTCTTCTTATTAAATGAAAGTGAAAAAGGGACCTTAGACTTGCAATAATGAGGATGGTAGTCCTAGATAGTAATAATCCAGTCAAAAGGGATTAAGAAATATGCAAACTACTACAGGTTAGTTTTACTCTGCAGTGCAGTACAATTTAGATGAACAGGGGTTTTACAGAAGTAAATTCTATTCACTTGATTTTTTTATAGTTTTGGACATTTTCCTAATAACAGCAAAATCCTGGACCCCTTAATTCAAAACCATGTGTCCAATACATGACACATACTGCAATTTTTCTGAACAGACAGGCAGACAGATAAAAGAAACTTTAATCTTTCTGGTGTCCATCTAAAGAGCATCCATCCCTTTCCACGGGGCTGTCTCAAAAGGTGTCCCAAAGGAGAGATTTGTTGACTCATTTCAGATTCCTACTTATAAAGGAGCTGCTATCATACCACAGCAGAGTAGGATTTAATTAAATTATTTTAATTTGTTAGGTCAAAGTTCAATTGAAGATATTAATGTCAAGTGTCTGCTGAATGGCAGCTTATTGCCATACTTAAACTGTGGAACTTAGAGATAGTGCCAGCTTCTTGCTTTTGAGATGCATGAAATAAACTTTGATATTGTATTTCCAATAAATGTTGCTGGAAGTGCACTAGTTCATTCCTACTGGTTCATAAGGATGATCCAAATTGTGCTTGAATTAAAAACTGATTCTTGCAGCTTTTATCTATTCAAAAAGTAATGTTGAAAATCTTGGTAAGATCCAACACTACAGCTGAGAAAAGTACACTTAAAAAAGGGGAAACAGAGTCTGCAAATGGAATTTCTACAAATAACCAGACTCAAATGTGAAATAAAAAAGCCAAACTGTCCTTCTTAAAATCTTTCTGGATGTTCACCACGGATCAATTTCCTTAAATTAGATATTCTATCTACAATTTTGAGAGATGTCCAGGAAGATGTTACCTAGGGCAAGACCCAGCCAAGATGCTGGCCAAGACCATGCATTAGTTCATCTTCTTAGATATCATTTGATACTACTTAGATATTACTTAGATATTACTGGCCTATGACTGGGCTATTCTGGGCCTTAAAAACAGTGAGTGACCCCAGAATGAGACATATGGCAAACAGAGCCAACCCTTCAGACTGGTGATGGTCATGCTGCTTTTGAAAATTGCAATTTTTATATTGTTACAGTATGTGGGCTGGTTTGCAGGATGTTGCATAAACAGGATTATTGTATGGGCAGTGGACAAGACCACTGAGAAGCTTACATTTCAAATTTAATTTCTGCAAAACATTTTTTAAAATGCACACTCTTAGTCACCACATTTATTTTTAAGTTAGGCTCTAAGCCTGATCTGATACATTGCCCTGGCAAACTCCCAAAGACTACCCCAGTTTGCATTTCTGAATAATAGCAACACCTTTTAATTTCATAGGAATGTTGTAAAAAATAATTAATTAGTCACCTGACTCTCCTATGTGTGGCTATTAAAGACAGCAAGGATAATATTTTACCAGTGGGTCTTAACCTAAAAGATTCCAGGCATTTTGGCACTGATCCAAGGGAACACTTCAGCATGGCTTTCCTGGACCTGGACCAGAGCATTCAACATCTTTCAGGATCAAGTCAAGTGTCAATAAGATGAAAAGCAATATAGACAGACCATGATTATTATTTATTCTCTGACTGATCCTGAGGGATGGTGAATCTTCCCCTCACCGAGTGATGAGTGCCTTCAAGTGAATAGCTTCCTTGTCGAGATATTTATCTTCCAGCAGACTTTAAGAACTGTAGAATAAAGAACACACCATCCCACCACCCCATATCTCCAGGAAATTTACTATCAAGAATAAAGGAGGTAAGAGATGTCAAAGTATACAAAAACTGTTTCAAGAGATATTTTAATATAAATGTGATGTCTAGTTTCAAGAATTTGGTTTTTCTGGGACTCTAGAATTTAGAGAGCTTTCATCACAATATGTCATATGTCTTGAAAAGCAATTCCCAGACAAGAAGTAATTTTCCCCTTATCTTGTATCAAAATAATTAAATGCATCACTGGTGATCTCAAACACATCTACTCACAGCATCCCAAGCTGTTTCATAATGAATCACAACTGATCCCAAAGTGACCATTCTGCAAAACCCTGTTAGGAAATTAACTGCAGGCCAGGGAGTGGCACTAATCACACAACCAGGCAAGACCACAGCTGCCCAGCCTAGCTGTGCAGCTCTTTTTCCTGCTGAACAAACCAGTAAGTTCTTCCTACCGAGTGGAGCTTCTGGTAGAGGCCACACGCGTTGCATACATATCCACCATTCGCATTCTTCCGCCAGAGAGAGGTCTTTGTGGTCAGGCAATTGGCACAGAAAACACCCGAGCCTCTACGTCTCTGAAATAGGGAAGAAAAAGGGAAAAAAAACAGGTCAGAGGTGAGTCACATGAGCTGTGGAGTTAGGACAAATCAACACAGGAGTTTTGTCTCTAGACTGGCAACAATGACAGTATAAAACCACACTGCCCATAATGAGGTCAGGTTCAATTGTGCTTAATAGGCACCACTGATTTTCATTATAATTAACCCCAGAGTGATGGATGAGGTGTGTGAAACACCAAAGCCTTTTCAGAATAACAACTTTAACTTTTTGAACTTCAGGTTTTGTGCATTTAATGATGGTTTCTAAACAGCAAATTCTGAAAAAAAAAAACCCTTGGAAGCTGACAGAACATTCTCTAAACTCTCCTGGTTTCACAACAAATTATTTCTTTTTAGCTAGCTTTATTTAAAAGTGTGATTGGTAACAAGAATTCTGAACCGCCACCACCACCACCATCAGACAATTAATTACAGTTTGTACCTGTCTCATACTAATTCCTTTAACAGAGATTATATTTGAATACATGATACTGCATTTTCCACTTATTTTTGAAATCAGTATAAGCTACCATATATTCCTGCAGCCCACTATGGACAAATAAAAGTGCAATATTCTTGAATGAGACCTCTTCTGAACTTCAAATGAAGTCCCAGAAAACACTGTCTCATCAACAGATAGATTTATTTATTTTATTTTAGTCAGGCGAAGAAGGGCACAGTAAAGCTTCCCTAAATACAAATTGATTTTAACCAGACTGAGCTGTGTATTCATCAGCTTTCATAATGATCCAGGAATATTTAAAAGTAGGCATGTTTATGAGTATTGCTCATTAAATTTTTTCTGTGGAGTAATGATTTCATTAAACTTCTCATTTAAACAAAAGTCAGGCTGTGTTTGTGGGCCCAAATACTAATAAGCAGGAAATGGAATTCTTTTGCTGAAAAGAAAATCTGAATTTTAACTCCGTTCCCTTTTTGCAAAGGGAAAAAAATGATCAGTAAGAAACCTTCACCAACTAAGATAAGAATGAGTGAGTACAGGGAAAACAGTCTGGGTGAAAACTAATTTTATTATAAATTAAAAATTACTAACACTATAAGTAAAAATTTCAGAGTTTCATAAAATTTAAGTAATTTATTTAACTTTAGTTCATACTGAAGAAGACTGGTGTTCATGCCAAAAAAATACAATGGTTATAATTGTACTCTGATACATTTCAAATGGAAAGCTTTTTGCAGACATAATTTTGGCTTCAAGACTGGAACACTTTCTTGGCATTGAAAGGGCATTTGATTCATCGGGTGTTTCACAATGTATCACTAAAAAGACCTGGTGAGCAGCCAGTTCCCTATAGGGTAATTTTTCCATCCAGATGCAAGTGCTATCAGAGGCCCTCGTCAGCTAAACTAATTATGATCTTGCATTTGCTGATGCCTGCTCACTCTAACGTTCGACATCCTCCATTAATCATCAATACAAGGAAAATGAATGAAACGTAAAGAAACGAGGGCTGGTAAGCTGCACTGCCATAAAAATCTAAAATGAGTGCAATAATTTAACAAGATTGGGGAAATGTTTTTAGTGAGCACAAAGTCAGGCTAACAATTGCCCTTTTAAACCAAGAACACAATTTCATTTGTAGAGCAGGTTGTGGTACTTTAAACTGATACAATAAAATCAAGATTGTCATCAAGATAATCTCTCTCTCACCCCCGTACATCATCCCCTATTTCATCTCTTAAATCAGATGCAGTAGTATATGACATTTTTCTCAATGTTGCTAAGGGGAGAACTAAATAGTAGTTGATGTCCTTCAGCAAACATGTAACTAGTTGTGCACATAAGCCCTGGAAACATGCACTCGTCTACAAGTACATTGAAGGTCCCAATTCTTTTTGTGGCTGGATATCCTTGACCAGCTTCACCTGGCTGCTGAAATATTTTCCATCAGAGTACAATAAAAGCCTCACTAGACTATTCCCAATTTGGTCCACTTGGAGGATGAGAAGTTTCCAAGCGGAAATGACTCTATATGGCCAGGATTCAGCTACAACTGCAGAACTGTTCCTTTTCATTCCTACTTCTTGTATGCTGGCTGATGGTTTCTTGGTGTGGTGTATTAACCAAGTGGAGTCTTAATCTGAGTCAGTCTTGCCACCGTTTTATTTCTGTTTGTATTCCATCAGTTTGGGAAATACCCCCTACAAAGTCATGGAAGACTATTAAAATATAGAGAGAGCAGTCTAGTTTGTATGTTGCATTTCTACACACCTGAAGGGGCACAGAAGGTAAAGTTAGACAGAAATTTTCATTAAATGCAATGGAACTAGTGTATCTATAAAACATTGACAAAATAAATTCATTTTTTCTCTCTTTTCTAAAGAAAGATCTGATTCAACCTGGATATTAGTTGCAGTGAAATCATACAATGACTACAGCTGACAAAAATCTATGAAATACATAGCAGTAGCTGTTTGCATTGAAATTCTATATCTCTGCTTATTCACTACTTACAAATATTTATCTGTTTAAAATTTCAAGTAGTCCAGCTAAACATCCTTCCCTAAATTTAATGCAAAGTATGTAAATTCCTCTTTTGTGCTGTTCTAAGTTGCACCTTATCTTTCTTTACCTTCTCTTATTTCGGTACTATTTAAGGACCTTACAGGATAATCAACATTGATTATTTCAGTATTAAAGTATTTCAACATAGCTTACATATACTAATAAATAATATACTAATAAATAGCTGAAACACCTCTGGAAAAACTTAAATGCTGCTACTTCGTTGAGCATTTTGGTTACAAAACAGCTATTTATAGTGGGGACATGCAGCTTTAGAATGGATTTCCTGCCAGAAAACAAGACTGGCAGAACTGGACTAAAGATTCTTGACTAACCACAGAATGGACCTGCCTGTCAAAATACACCTCAGAAATTTTCATGTCTGCAACAAAAAAATTGGAGGGCTTTTTTAAAAGCCTACAATGTAGCAACCCTATTATCTTAAACAAATAAAGTTTCTTAAAAAGAAAAACAACAAAAACCTAGGCCTTTACTTCTCATATACTAAGTGTTCTAAGTGATTTCTCAGCAGAAATTATTTGAACGTTTTTTTGCTAAATGTTCATTAGCAATTCTACTGTTAGTGATGGTATTTCTGCAAGGGTCTGGCTTTGCATACTCATCACTTGAACTCGTCAATAATGTTGGTAAATATTGCTGCTTTTCTGGGTAGCCTTGAAAAGAAACAGGAACTTATGCTCAAATCTACCAAAGCCTGTGCAGCAGCTATGGCCCACAGCACCCATAAAAACCAGCCATGGGCTCAAGTGTTCTGCTAAGCACCACTACCATTCTCAATAAATGTTAGAGAACTTTTGCTCTCCTTCTAATGTGATCCTACCACAGTTAATTTCTTAAATCAGCATAGTAAATGTAGGTCAACATGACTAGTAATGAGAGAGTCTGAGCCACAGATAAAAAGGTTTCAGTCTGTGATCAATGCCACTAGCACTGTCTGGAGTTATCAATGAAAATGTCATGTACATCCTTGGAAGAATAAGCCAAAAGGGTCTAAATAACTAAAATATGTATCTACTAAGTCAAGCTTTAATCATCTGGGGCCTTATAGCCACTACATTACAATTCCAAATCCTGAAGGGGCCAGTGCAGAGAAAAGCCTGTCTCTGTTTCCATTCCAGTTCCGAGGTCTGGGCGTTTAATATCACAGTTGTCTCAAATCACATTAGGCTGAAACTTGGCATATGTTTTTGTCAGCCCAGATGTAACTTTTTTTTTTTTCTTTCTTGGTACTGAAAACTTTATTTAAATCAGTTCAGCTGTTTATAATTTGGAGATTAGCCAAACTGGGGGGTGGGTGGAGAGGAGATTTCAAGTTTTTCAGATAACTTTCTAACAAATCCACAGTCAGAGCAGCTTTGCTCTGGGGAAAATAAAAGTATGCACACATTTTAGTGTAGTAGTAGCAAAGGAACAAGTGGATTATTATTTTTATGTATCTAAGATATGAATATTTGTAATTGTTCACTGAATATGCCTTGCAGACCTCTCTATTGACTGTTTTCCCTCAGTAAGAACCATGATGAAAGCATGTAATTGCATAACAACCCTTGATATGCAGAGTATTTACTCACATTTTTTATGGTTTCATATCTTGACCATTTCAAATTGAACAAGTTCTGAAACTCGGTATATACAGCATCAAGCCCAAATGCCTAATCTTTTAACTCCTTAGATGATTTTCACTAGTTACCAATACTTCACTGAAATGAGGCAATTATTAGTAGTCCTCTCTGCTATGCAATAAATCAGCAGAGAATATGATAACAAGCGATTCACTCAGGTGTCTCGCCAGGCCCTTCTTCCTGAAAACTGCTTTCGATTTTAAAGGATTGACTCTGCAGTTCACATGATTCCAAACTTTGTAGCCATGCAGAAGAATACTTATACTCCACATTACACAAAAAATATTTCATAATGTACTGAATTTTCAGGGTATTTTTAGTGGAAGTGCATGAAGCAAAATATATCCTGTAAGAGCACAGCCAAAAACACTGCTCAGGAACTGTGACTTTTTAGGTAGCTAGACTAAGCAATGGTGCCTGACACTCTGCTAGTGCCAAATACATCCTGTTTTCAAAATTTCTGCCAGAAGATGCTTTTAGAAACTCAAATAGGCTCCACAAGCAGCAGCCAAGGATTTTTCTTACATCACCCTCTTTGTTTTGGACACAACAAAGCTTGTCTTATTGCTGATTACTTTCACTTCCACAACACAAAACGATGATATGATGAGGAATGAGTGGATTTTTTACCATCTCTGGCCTCCCTAATGTGCCAGAAACAGATCACACTCTTAATCATGGCTCCAGAACATGACGTGCAGTGAAATCATAAGTGTTGCCCTGGAATAAGCATGTGCCTGACCTATTTCCAACGATGAAGTCGGGGAGTACAACCATATATGCCTCACTGAAAAAAGGCAAACACCGGCTCTGGATGCTCTCCTGCAACACGGGGGGTCCAAAAGGAGAGCTCCAGGAAACCTGCACGCGTGCTCAGTGCGAGCCAGGTGACCTGCTGTGGAGAGCAACAATTGTAAGCAGCTGGTCTCACTGGGCTGCTACCACACAGTACAGAAAAACAGTGTAGTGCACTCGTGATTGCATCTATCTTTGTTGTGTTTGCACTGCTGTAATTCTGAAAGAGTTTCTTGTTCCACACCTGCTAAGTCATTCCTATTTTGTTCTCCTTATATAAGCAGGTATTTTATTATCTTGAGTTTTGGTGAGATTTAGATTAAAGTTTAAAATCTGGGCAGAAGGACAGCATCTGGATGTTGGAGTAAGCACTACTTTCTTCTGATTAGGATGGGAAAGATATCCTTCAAACCTCATTTCTTTTAGTTGCAAAGGCACTCAGACCTTTCTGAATATTTTTTAATCAAAACTGCTTTCTTTCTCTACTGTGAAAACAGACACAACTATGTTTCTGTGAAGTTTCACATTTTAAAAATTAGTTTCTTTTGCTGTAACTATGTCTAAATTAAAAAGAAACTCATTGAGGTTTCCTTCCCTTTATAACCTCAACAATTTTTAGGAATACACCAGACACTGCAATTTTTTGTCCCAGAAATGAAAAACTGAAACATAAAAAGCAGAGTAATAAAGTAAAAGTTGTTTTCAACTTTAAGTATGAGTTAACAGATGCCTCTAAGCCAATTTAATGTGCCAAATCCAAACTCTTTATCTAAGACAATTTCAAGAACAATTGCATTAAACAGCTGTATTTGAAAGAGACATAAGAAAGACATTAGGAAAGACAAGGTAAAAAGAAAGTAAAAATGCCAAAAAGTAAAGTCAAAATTACATACTTAATTCATACAGAAAGTTTAGTGGAATTTTAATGCTGTATCGTGACAGCATCTTTTTTATGATATATGCTGTATCATAAACTTTTAATGAGAGGATTCAAGGGGGTTTTAGAGACAAAAAAACCCCAGACAGTAAATTAAACATTACTGCTAGTGCAGCCTTTCAGAATCCTACCCCTGATCCCTTAGGGAGAGTAAATATTTAAATGTTCATGTAAACTGCAATTATTTTTTTAACAGCAAACAAAAATGAAGATGACTATTTTTTGTCCCAGCATTTGAAGCTGTATTTTGTAAAGCTACCTTAGAGACAGCAGCATTCATTACTCAAAAAAACCCCCCAACTCCACCCCAAATACCAGACAGCAAACTACAGTCTTTTTGTGTTGTATCAAGCAAGAATGGTTAAGATACTAGTTTAGGATGATTTGTACCAAAATAAAACAATGAGTGATCAAAATAAATTACTAAATTAAGAAAAACAGAGCTATGAAAAGAAGCCAGTAAATCACTTGCTGCAACTCTTTACAGCCGTCACCTCCTCCCTCAAGTCACAGCTGACCCAACCCTTGCCACTGTGCAGGAAGGGACCTGGCTTTGGACACCACCTTGAGCCAGAGCCTGAGCTCCGCAGGCAGGAGTTTACCACGCTTTCATCTTCTGTTAATTGCCATATGCAGCTACAGGATCGCTTAAATAATCACAATACACTTTACAATGACTTACTAATTTTTCATTCACTTAAGCATTTATCAGTGAAAATCAGGTAGTTCAAATCATATCTCCTTGTCACTCCAAACAGTTGTGAAAGCAATTTCATAGTTTTCCCCTCAAGATCTGCAGTGGCAGAAACATGAAATAATAAAACTTTTTCTGCTGGCAAGATTTCTTTGTCACAGTTAGTGGCAGTCAATTTGTAAACACAGTGTGTGTTAAAAATGCATGCAAACTTCCGACAGGCCAAATACATACACAAAGACTGAATAGATACACTTTTTTTTTAAAATGTGTATTATTATTTATATATACTTATAGCACTTATTTATTATATGAGGCATTTGTAATGAACAATGAGAAATATTTTCTGATTAGCTATATGTTAGCCTGGTTTTCAAAGAGCTAAATATTTATTTAATCATTTTACACAAAGTCTGATTTTTTATAAAGCAGTTGCCTTCAAAAATCTTTTACTGGATATAATGTATTTTCATGGTCTTAGCCTTCAATTTGCACAAGGTGACCGCCATTAAATCTCTTCTAGTGCCTCAAAGCAGGCAGCACACTATGGTATAGGCTCACTTCTGCTCTATTTTGCCAGTGAATATCAGCAGCATGAAAAAGATTTCCATGGAGGCAACCCAAAATTTTATTTTTATGGTTTTATTAAGACCAATAGCAAACAGCAAAAAGCAACCTGAAAACCTGCATTTCCCGCACAAGAATGATGTCACTTTGCAGCAACTGAAACCTATTCAAGAGGAATAGAAATTCTGCCTCCAATAATTCACCGAGTCAATTACACAGGAAAGTACTGTAATGGGCTGTCCCCCGTCAAACAGCTCACGTACACCACTTCCTTCTCAATTACCAACTTGTCTGCATTGCCATCTGTAAAAACGAACGCATACCTTGTGCTGCCAGTTTCTGCTCTTGCACTTCCATTAGTGGAACTGGCTGCAGCTGCTCAAGAAGAAAGCCCTGATTGTCTTTGTTTTCCCTCCATGTAGGCACCATTTTTCTCCTTTCCTTCTCTACATCGGCTCAAGGTAACGCATTATCTTTGTTGAGGTGTGCTCACCACTCTTCAAACTAAAGTCTGCCTGAATTTGAGTCCTGTTATCTTTTCACAGTTTATCTAACACAGTAAAAAGATGCCGGCAGCATCTCTCAGCATCTTCACCGGAATTATGGAGTTAGTCTTCCAACAGGTTTTATCAATCCTTTTTAAGTACTGCTGTAAAAATTCCCAAGTTGGTGAATAAACAACTTCACACTTTTCTAAATCAGTTTGACCACTCAGGCAATTTTAAAACAGTATTTATGTGCAACATTCAAATATAAGATTAAAAAATAAGTCTAATTTAGGAATAATAGTAATATTATCTGCAAAAAAAATTGTTAAGTAGACATATTAGTGTACCTAAGCAGGACAGAAGGAGACTGGTTTGGGAACTGTGATCCTGGTCCCAGAACCTTTCTCTGCTTGCACTTTGCTGCAACAGATTCTTGCAGCAGCTCGGATGCTGAATGGCTGCTTGAAACCTCAGTGCCTGCACAGAGCGACCACTGCTCCTTCCCAAACACCATGTGCTTCCAAACAAACTCAGCTTTTCTTAGAGAACAAAACTAAGTCGTTATAAGTCTCTTGCATTTTAGTTTCAAATTAGAAACATAACTTAAAATGGTCTAAAATGTACAAAATCAGGCTGCTCTTCTGATCAGAAACTGGCGAAAAGTAGTATCCTCAGAACTAAGCATGTTGAAAGTGACATCGAGAAAAGTGGAAATGCCTCAGACTCTTTTACTTCTTGGCACAAAGCAAAATTACCAAACCTTTGCTGTCTCAAATGGGGAATCTAAATCAACAGTCAGACTTTGCTATAAACTAACTGACTTTCTGAGATACAGAGTCATTTATGATGGTGCCTAAGCATGGAATTAGGTGCCTACATTTAGTCATCAATACCAGAGGATTTATGTTCAAGAAGGCACTCCATGTACCCCTTCTTTCATGAAGTAATCTTACTCATTAAATGAACAGACAAAACTGGAGCAGAGCTCTGTCCGTATTTCCTTTAACACCCCGGCTCTGCCATGGCAGAAGCAGCAGACTGCTTTTGCAGATCTCAGCTACGAGCCAGTATGTAACTCTACATGTGATAGTAATTGAGGGTCCCAATCCCACAAGTGCTCTGCTGCAAGAGTGAGCACAAAGCTGCTGGAGTTCTCAGCTTCTGGCATCTGTTCCCACTTCCACAGAAATCAGATGGGCAAAATTAAGTTTTGAGGGAAAAAAAAATCACAGACATTTAAAAAACATTCCCTGACCTTATTAAAGCCCACGTGATCTCTATTTATACAGAAAATAGCTCAGAAAGCCAGCATCTGAGAAGAGGAACTCTCATTTGTAGATTTTGGCTGAGGGCTGCCAAAATCAGCAGGGGAAAGGCTCCTCAGGGGTAAAAATTTCAAAAGCCATTAAGAGCCTTAGAAGCCTCAGTCCCACTGACTTTTGATCACATACATCCTTCCAAATTTGCACCCCAAATCTGGAAACTACACTGTAAGAATAACTTAATTCAAAGTTACAAAATTAGGATCTGAAGTTTTCATAGAAGTCTTCAAGACTCAGAGAGGAAATGTCAATTAGGTGTCTACTCCTTGGTGAAAATCAGTGAGGTAAATTTACCTGTTACTTGTACTTTAAAAAAATTTCCCTTAGGACTATTAATTTTATTTAAAGAAAAATGTAATGAGAAAATGTTTCACATGGGCAGCTATAGCTCACATACCTATACTTTTTCAGGAACTGCAATAACTATAATTTGAGTCTCATGCAGTCCCCGTGAGAAAGCTGTTCCTAGTGTAGGATACAAAGCAGACTATGTCCACCTTTTATTTTCAATACACTTAGGACTGCAGTCTTATTGCAGATCTTATTACGTGCTGTTGCTAGAATGATTTCCATTCAGAAAAATCTACATTTGCCAACCCATACCACACAATTACCATAGTTATTTCCTATTGTGAGCTTAGGGAGAAACTGTGGTATCCCAGACACCACGGTGTGGTAAATATTGAAAATTAGTGGCCTTTTTATAATGGACATTTTCATCTAATCCAATCCATTCCAAACACTTCCAGATAAAAAGACAATATGCAAGAGTCTGTGTCTAAGTGGTTAGTTCTAATATAATCATCTTATTCCATCCTGTGATCACAGTTTCAGCAGAAACACATGATGCCTTCCTTTCTGATAGCTTTAGGAAGTAAGAATGGACTAGAGCTGTGATCAACTCCAACACCTACCTAAGGAAGTAACTCCTGATAGAGAAAAAGGGAGGGGAAAAAAACCCCAATACCACCTCTGTATTTTTTAAAAGCTAAGCCATCTCAAATTGCCAAGAGCCTCCCAGGTTGCTCTGGACAAAGCACTGCCAGCAGGTTGAGGGAGGTGATCCTTCATTCTGCTCAGCCCTGGTGAGGCCACACCTGGAACACTGTGCTCAGTTCTGGGCTCCCCAGTACAAGAAATACCTGTATGTGTCAGAGAGAGTCCAGTCAAGTGCCACAAAGATGATTAAGGGACACAGTTTTCTATCATACAAGGAGAGCCTGAGAGCTGTGACTGTGCAACCTAAAGGAGAAGGCACAGGGGATCTTATCAGGATGTACATGATGGGGGAAGGAAAAGACAGAGCCATGATCTTCTCAGTGGTGCTCTGTGAGAGGACAAGTGGCAAAGGCACAAACTGAAATACAGGAAATTTCATGTGAACATAATGGAAAATCTTTGTTACTGTGAGGGTTGTTGAACACAAGAGCAGGTTGTCCTGAGAGGCTGTGGAGTGTCTGTCCTTGGAGAAATTCTAACTGACAGGACACAGAGCTTAGCACCATGTGCTGGCTGATCTTCCTCTGGGCAGTGGGGTTGGATTAGATTTACCTCCAGAGCTGCCTCCCAGCCTCAACTATTCTGTGAAGCTTTCTTCAGTGAGAGAGTGTAGATTGCTTAGATTAGAACTTTTCTGTTCTAATAATTTCTGTCCATTTTAGCCTTAACTGCTATTCATTTGCATTGCAACAGAAAATATTTTAAATTTCAAGGCTATTAAAGTATTAATTACAATAGACCAGACAACATTTTATAGATTACAAACTGTACAGCTATTAAAAATGGAGAAATCTACTTTCAAATTCCACTGTAAATAATTTCATAATGTGTACAATGAACATTGTAAAGTATCTAAAGTAGTTTTTACAAAACTATTTCACTGCTTATTCTTTCCTATCAAGATCCTAATGCCTACTTGTAAAGGAGACTCAACATACAGTGTTATATAGCTTTCTTTAAAAATACCATTAAGATGAGAAGAAGAGAACAACTGTTCTACATTTTAGAGACATTTCTCCTTAAATAGTGTTTATGTACTGCAAGCATCTCTTCCATAAACAAACCAGGTCTTTGGAACAAGTGAACACAATCTCTGAAGAATCTTTACCAGCTTCTATTTCTGGTACATGATGCATTGTGAATTTTAGGCCAACATGGGCATATGGTATCCTAGTTTGATAGGAAACATTTCATGGAATTCAAGACAGAGCCACAGCACAATGACTGGAGACCTTAAAATCTGTGATACAACACTGAGTTTAAAAAAAAAAAAAAGAAAGAAAAAAAACAGAAAAACAAGTATTTTCTGATACAATACTAGAGGAGGTAGAGACATGTAAAAGCACAAGAAATAAGTAAAGTCATAAGGTATACTCTGAATCCCCTGTTAACCAAGCTTAACCTCATTAACCAAACTGCCTTAACCTCTTTTTTTCTTCCTTTAGGAAAATCAACCCATTAGGAAATAATAAAAATAAAATCCAAACCCACCAAACAACAAATAACAAACAATATTTATCTTAGGAACATTCATGAAGGATTTGGGACTCTTCTTTGCAGCCTGAGAAGCTGGTATGCCCTCTGTTCTTTCTCTGCTCATTCACACATGCCCAGAGAGAATACTGTTATTAGTGCACAGCAGTGCTTCCAGCAGCCCTAGTCTAATTTTTCTCTTACTGTTAAGAAAGTAGCTCTTAAATTGTTTAAGACACCAGCTCCAAAATCTGTATTGTCGGAATCAGACTGCATTTCACCGAAGGAATTGTTTCTAATGCAAGTGACAAGGGACAGCTTACTGCTGGGGGCAGTCATTCTCTGAAATGGCACAAGCCTGACAAGAGCAGTAAGAGAGAAACACATAACTTAGCGGGGTTTTCCATCAGGAGTTCTGCGTGCCGAGGACAAAATGTACCCACCCTGTCACATACTCAGGCGTTAGCTCAGAGCGCTGTGAAGGACTGAAAAACGGCTTTCAAGAAATCAGGCACCGCCTGAAGGAGAGGCATGGTGAAAACTGTCCTGCCAGCCCACAGCTACCTTATTTTTCACATCCTTTGGAGTCTTCTTAAATGAAGCTGACTGTGCAGAAATGCCTTGTAAAACAAGCCCTCTCCTTCCTTTCTGAAGTGGCATCAGCGTAACAGCTCTGCAGCCTCGCTCCCGAGCGGCTGTGGCTGATCCGTATGTAACTGTGAGGCAAAAACCACAGCGCTGCCTGTACGTGTTCATGCGCTCGTGCACGGCTTGGACACGGACTCAAAGAAGAACTGACTGGTCCCATTCTACTACTCAATTTATCAGACTTTAGATAGAAAACATCAGGGAACAGTTTCCTTTTTACCTTCCACCTGCGAGTATCAGAATTCATCTGATTTTCAAACCAGCCCGCAGAAGGCCCACATATACAAATATGAAATAAAAAGAAACCTTTAAATTTAGACATGCTGTATGAAATCATAGCTGCTACTTGTGAAAAGTCTACATTCAAAGCCAATTCTGTCTTGACAGAACAAAAACTCTGACATTCTTAAGAATTCACTTTTCAATTTAATACAGGCTTTATTTAACAGTGAATGTCAAATTGTTTTCACTCCCTTTCTTTATCTTTATCACCTACGAGAATCTTTAGAAGTGAGAAGGAAAAATACATACACCAGAAAGGAGCACATTTATAATGACATGACTTTTTTCTACGAGAAAAAAAATAACCTTCCATTTCATCAGCATCTTTGCCAAAAGCCCTTTCAGGAACTGAGAAGAGAAGGGCCTTTATTTCCTACATATATTTTATAGGAAACATTTTTTGGTTCTGTGTCATGGACTAGGATTTCACACCTTAGTGGCTGTTCGTATGGAAATGGACATAACTGGAAACTTCATGGCTGTGAAACCCTGATAGTAAAATCAGCAGGAAGATGAGGAAGGTGTGGGGAGCACTGAATGATTCATGCTGTAACAACCTCAGGATCCTTTGAAGAGATTTTGAGATGGCTGCCAATGCTACCTGACTATGACCAGCATCCTGCACCCTCTAAAGCAGGCTGTAAATCTGAGCACGATACAGAGAGAGTATTGCTCTTTTAAATAATGCCCACACATGTAAGTGGATGTGACACGTATGGATTTTTATATGGAAAGATCTTTCCAAAATCAGGGTGCAATTACCAATGAGTTATACCTCCCAGAAATAATTCCTAGCATATAAATACCAGACCCTGTTTCCTTTATTAATAACAGTCTGAGTTAATGAGGGAACAGCTTCCAGAAGTTACTATAAGCAGTGCAAAGCTAAGCAACTTAGCCACAACATTCAACAAATCAGTGCTTTGCAACTGATTCTTTCATTGCCAAATCAAAGACAAATCCCCTCCTACTTCTTACGCAGTTAACCTATTGCATAAAGTACAGGGAAAACAGAAGACAGTAGAAAATCTACATAGTTAGCTCTGACTTGCTTTCAGTGTGTTTTTAACACAGAAGAAGAAAAAAGATTAAAAACTAACTGCATTGAGTTTGCTTTTTGCTATGATAAGGATAATTCTTGGCTGATTTTACTATGGCCTTGCCATCCACCTTGGGAGCCCTGGCACTTGCGTGGCAAACCCAGAGCAGACATGGTAGACTAATCTTGAAGACGACCTGCATAATGTTACATTTTGGGAATGACAGTCCTGAAGCACAGACTGCCTGCACAGCCAGGGCTGTGATTTCTCCTAGGTTTCAGCTGATTAATGGCCTCGTAATGGAATACAAGTTTCCTACAGAATGTTGTAATCTCCCTACAAATTTGGTCTTGTCTGCTATTTACTGGCAGGTTGTAGGAGCATGAGAGAGATCAGTGCTGCTCACAGAAATGGATGCAGTCTCAGGAACAGAGGGGAAGGGGCAGGAAGCAGCTGGGCAGGACCGTACCATCAGTTCCTGGCACCAGAGGGTCCTGGGAGGGCTCTGAAAGTGTGCTGCTCCCATTCCAGGGACAAAAGAAACACTGGGAAAACATACTTTGGGCAACACAACAATTGGAATGAGCTATTTTAAAGATGTGTCAGCTTTAAAAATGCCTAATCCCAGCCCTCATCTTGAAGTGCTTCTGTGGGATGTATTTGCACACACACATATGCCACCAACTCACAACTTTATGGCTCATTTTTGAATCCAGTGCAGTCTGTGGATCCTGAGTCACACAGCCTGTTCTTACACAAAAGGCCAAAGAGCTACAGAGAGCAGTGAGAATGAAATTCCTCCATTTTTAACAATGGTTACTCACAGAAGGCAAGATGGGGATCCCCTTCTTTATCACAGCACCACGTAAGATTACACAGTTATTTAAGCAGCAGAGTAGTACCAGAAAAAGAGACAAAGAATCTCAATGTGTAACTTCAGAAGACATCACTATGTTTATTAGTAAAGCAATAAGAAATCTAGCACTCACCTAGTAAAGACTCCTAGCCACTACCTCTTCTGAGTTTATCCATTAAACACTGCTATCCTGGATAAATAACTGCCAGGAAATCTACTGCTCATAGTTCAATATTCTGGTATTTTTAAAACACACAACCCTTTTCATGCACAGATATCTCTTAATGTGTCTGCTGGAGATTCTGTGCAAAGCACACACTTGCAAGAGGGAATGTTAGATGAAGCTTGAGTTATGCTCTTCAGTTCTACCAGATTTTAGTAATAAGTCTGATTAACTAGTGCATTCCAGACTTTATTGCACATCTTTCTTTTACCATTTCTTCCATCAACCAACTAGCTAATAAGAGAATAGGAAGAAAATGTGTGTGCAATGGATGGACAAATAATATAATAGCAGGGAATATCAAGCAAAGATGTTAACATTAACTAGGTTTACTTTTCACACTATTTAAATATAAAAAAATATAGTAAGAAGTTTCTTTATTTTAGTCTCAGCCAATTTTGGGCCACACTGCATGTTAAATAAACCATTATTTAATCAAATACAGGCATATTAGTCTCACTCCTGCTGACAACTTCAATTAGAATATTTTTGCTTCATACAAAAAAAAAAGAAAAAAGAAAAAGCTCATGATCTTTAAACTACTATGGCTTCTGCATAACATCTGGTTACAATTTTTTATATATTCAACCATCAAACTTTTATCTCCACAAAACAGTTTACTCAAGATTTGTTTTAATTATCTTCCATTTCAAGCTTCATACGGCTTTGAAAAGAGGGTGAAAAGATCGCTTATGATGCAGACAGACGCAAACTGAAACGGACTATACATTGAAAGATGATTTTGAAACAGTTTTTAAAAATGAAAAATTCTTTCTATCATTGCCAGGAAACAAGTGCTACGTTAACTGTTTCATTACACAATATCTCTTGGCGTTTTCATCAACGATTTTAATGGGTTTTACCTGGATTCTAGGATTAAGGCAACTCTTTTTAGCACTTTCATTGGAGCCATCCAAGTCATTAATATGTATTTTCTCTTTTTCTAGCCAATGCAACATTGGAAACACTGTTGCACTAAAAGTGGTAGTTTAAAACAGAATCCATTGCAAAAAAAAAAAATATCTGAACATGATAAAGTGTATAAGAATGAATTTTGCAACAGCACAGAAAAGCTTTGCTCATACCAAAAAAAAGCCCAAAATCCCAACCAAAAAAAACCCAAAACCCCCCACACACAATAAAATTAAATAAAAAAACAAACAAAAAATCACACACACACAAAAAAAAAAAAAAAAAAAAAAAAAAAACCAAAAAAAAAAAACCACAAAAAAAAAAACCCAAAAAACAAAACCACTAGCAATGCATTTTAAGCATGGGAGAAATCTAATTTATTTTCATGAGCCTGTTCACATGTGTAAAGTAAAGCACATTCACAAGCTTTTCCAAGATTGGACCTAAGACAAAAATCAGGAAAATACCTGAGTTTCTGTTTTTATTAAATGTTAGAGCCTCAGGCAGCAAAAAGGGCATAACTATACAAACAAGTGTAGGGGTGCTACATGAAATCAATGAGTCATCACTACAGATAGAAACTGTCTAGTTGTGGTGAAATGGTGGAATCACTGTAAACAGTGTAGGATATGAATCTTCTTATTCATTTATTTGCATTACATATATGGATTAATGGAAAAGCATTATGGTAAGCTTTATTTTATGAGGTAACTGCTTTCAAATCCAGTAAATTAAACATATTTTTCCTGTTTCTTAATCAGTCAGCACCCATCATTCCAAGATGGGATATTCAAAGAAACTTCAGAGTTTTTCTCCTAGCGGTTTCTTTTGATGCCATGCACGGATTAGTTTAGACATGGAAGGTCATCTTTTATTTTTTCCTCTTAAAGATGCTCCAAAGAAGCCAGTAGAAGACATAGCTGCAAAAACACAGCTTATAACCATGATAAACTTATAAACAGTTGTGCTTTACTGGCTCCAGTTCTCAGACAGAAACTCTCTTAAGTTTGGTACTGGAGCAATACACACAGTTTTTTTAGAATTTAGTTTTAATTTTTTATTTTAAATAAGTCACCAGTTTTCACAAAGCCTTGGTTGGCACACAGGATGATGACAGAGATGAAGAAGTTGTATTTTATTGAACAGCTTTGCAATCTCAGGCTCAAAATCCTGAAGCTCCCTAAAAACAGGACTGATTCTCTGGGTTACAGTTGCCACCTCAGCCTCTCAGCAAAACTCCTTCATGTGGATTAAAATGAGGAAATGAATTGTCACTGACCTCACAGACACAGCCTGTGGACACTGGGCTTCAGTATTCCCTGCCACCTTTTATTTCAGGTATGAAGAACAGGACTGCAACTCAGAATAAGAGGAAGCCAGTGGTAAAACCTATTGCCTGTGCACCTCCTGTACACAATCCCCACCAACAGTCCCAGGGTACATTTGCAGTATGGTGGGAATTCAGACACACGATTTTGATTAATGTTAATGCAAGTCGTGTGGCCAAATCCCTGTACACTACTTTGAGAGCTTATTCTAAAATCGAAATATAATTAAGGTTGCAACACAAACCAAATAAGGCAGGGAAATGACACTTCATTAGTAACCTATTGGGTGCAAGCACCATAGGTAACCTGTTGCCTCAGTACTATAATAAAATGTTTAAAGTGTTTATATACCACGACTGTCAGCTGCTTATGAAAATATGGTAAAGACATCCAGACACAATTTAAAAAAAAACAGTTAGTTTCTGCAACTATATAAATTACTCCTAGAGATTATTTAGTTGTGGTACTGAATCTCAAGATTTTGCATACTCTTCCTAGTGACATGTGGAGACCAGCACATTTTTTCTCTTTGTAAATTTATACTGAAGACCAGCCATGCACAATACAATTGACTGTCAATACTGGAGCTGAAGGGAGTAGGAATGCACATGAGGAGTCTGTTTAGCCAAGCTCATAGGTAACAGATAAATGATCTAAAGATTGTTTTCAGTTTTCGCCCTTGCACTAATCTGTATTCCAGATCCTTATAACTGTGAATACCAAATTTGAACTCTAGAGAGAGAAAGGGTGCCATGCAAAGTCCTTTGTCCCTAGCACTGCTTTTGCAAATGACTAAAGTGGCATTTCTGTGGTCACTCTCTTATTCCTGCTCTGCAGAAAACTGCCAAGGCACTTTTAGTTTGGGTCTTTTGGGTTGTTTTGGTTCCTTTTGTTTCTTTTGTTTTTGTTGTGTTTTTGGTTTTTTTTTAAATGTATTATTATTATCATCGTCATTATTATTAATAACAGCAACAATAATAACTATTATTACCATCATCATCATCATTAACATCAGCATTAACACTATTATTCCTATGGACTGTGGGCTAAGGCTTTTCATCTTTCTCCATCATATAAAAGCTGGTGGAAAGAGGAGTTCTCTGACCTCTCTCATGGAGGCAACAGTAACCTTTTTATTAAAGCTCAGTAGAAGATAGCAAAGAAACTAATGGCTACAAATTATAATCTGCGATAAACCCCTTTTACAGTCTTTGCAGTGTAGAAAGAATGGAGTGTTTTTGTGTGTGTACATGTGTGCATGAACAATGCAGGGGAAAGAGAGGAAGTGACAACTGATAGCAATATTCTGCTGTGCTTTACAGAACACAGAGATCTCACAGTAGCAAGCCAATAATGGTTTTGAGACTGAGCAACTTTCCTTATTACTACCGAAAGCAAATTAAATTAAAGACACAAAATACAACTTAGTCCTTCATGTAAGATTTAGGATTATTATTATAAACCTCAAGTATTTTGTGCTGGCATTCTGGACATGTGTAATGTTGTTGCTAGCACCAAATTCAAAGCTTTTAACATACGTACTACAAAACAAAATCTGAGAAAAAGAATGGCTGCTTAATGGAAAAATATTAGGGCAGTAAATGTTAATCTCTATTACACATCTATCTGTTATACTCCTTGCCATACTTTTAGCAAGTTCAGAAATGAGGACTACTAAGAAAAATTTGACTTGAAGTCTGTAATATTACTTTATAGGCACTCAGGCAGACTAACAAAAAATCTCCAAGTAAAATGATCTAAATTACAATGATTTTTTTTCGCTTAAAAACTCATTGAGTGTGTCTTATATAGATAGGGTTTTCTTTAACATTATGGTCTCTTTAAAAATGGATTAGAGGTACACTGTCTTTTGACATAGTGCAAGAAGCAGGAGTGTGTAGACAGCTCAGAGGATGTAATTTTTTCTCTCTAACATAAAAAAAGATGTGTGAAGTTACTATGGCTCTTCAAAAAGGCCTAGTAATTGAGCCTGGTTATGGTCTCATTAATGTGCAAGTTTCATTTATCACCTTCTTTCTTTGAGGATTATATGCATTGATTCATCAAGACTTGTGACACATGGTTTTCATTTGCTCTATTCAGTGCTTCTTTTAAAATCAGTTTGTACTAGATTGTAAGAAAAAGTCTGAAAGTAAATCACACTAGCCTCCTGAAAACAGAAATGAGAAAATTTCAGCTTTAAAAAAAAAATTACTATTAAATGCACTTTTATTCTCCTTTCATGTTCTTTACATGTTTTTCTTTCAAGTATGTTTAATAACATATTGCTGGAGTTAGTAATAACATAAAAAGAACAAACAAAACAGTGTGCACTGAACAGGGGAGATGTTGTTGTCTAGTAAGCTCACTATCACAAAAAGCAATTGATTTTACTTCATGTAAATGCAAGTGACAAGAATAAAACAGGCTAGGTCTTTTTCTGCTGATCTACAATATCCATGATAAGTTGTACAGTTTTATAATGAGATGTTCTCATATAAATTTCCTTCTGCCTTCTTTCTTTACTTTGCTTTTCTAAAATATGTATCACTTCAAGTATTTCCATTCTGCGTGTCACTTGCAAATGCCAAAAATAGAGAAAGAGAGATCTGATAAAGATAAAGCATGACAAAAGTTTCACGGATAATTGCCTTCACATATCCAGTTCAGCTCTCATCTCTCCTAATTAGCCTCATTACCATACCTTAAGACAGACCAGCAGTCACTCAAACTCCCTGTTTTTAATGTCAAAACTATTGCTGACAGGCAAATGGACAACACATGCACTGAGTGAGTCTATTCTAGACTATTCTTTTACAAGACCAGCCTCGAGCAGAAAATGCTAAACAATAGGTCTTCTATAGATGTATAATGAAAGTATACATACAGTGTGTGAATACTCAATAAATTATTGTTCTATTCATTGCTCCATCATCTCTTAAAATGAGGACAATAAAAAAAGAAAAATCATTCTCCAGAATATCAAAAAGATCAAACCATTGCAGTACTTCACTATTACTGATAGAAACTTTTAGAACAGCCTTGCCACAGTGACTGAAAAAAAAAATCACTTGAGTTCTGTAAAGTTTGACTATATCAGTACAGTACTGCTTTCAGCATACCCACGCTATCTCAGGAAGCTTTTTTGTTTTTACAAATCATGTTCAAATGAAAAAACTTCATCCCATTGCTCATATTCATTTAAAATTAGCTCATAAAAAGTATCCACAAATAGTTCACAGGGGCACTAGAAATATTGTAATATTAAACTCCACTGACTATCAAAACATTAAACTGTATAATAGGAAGGCATTGAAATCCTTCACAATGTCCATTTCTTTTTCACTGTTGTTTTAGTCCCACATTACATTATGTATGGAGTTTACATACATGGTACTTTGTTTTCATTTTCTCTATTTCTCTATAAATATCTTTCTGTCTACACATCTAACAATTTTTATATGTTTTTCTACTACAACCTCCTGGTAAAAGGTGCCATTTTTTAGTGACTTGTCATATTTTCATGTTCACAGTACCATTAATAAAATAAAAATACTGTTTTATAATTTTCATAACAGAAATTTAACACTTGCAATATCACTTATTTAAGAACTGGACATTATACATTTACTGGCCTCTTTCCTCCCCAGCTCCTCAGACACAATCTGCTTTGTAATATTATTTCTTTTTTGTACAGTTGTAATACAATCTCTACAGAAAAAAACCCAAAAAACAACAAAACAAACCAACACCAAAACAATAAAACCCCCTAAAAAACCAACAAAACAAAAAAAACCCAGTGAAATGGACTTTCTGCACTTTGCATTTTGGGAAAACTAGCAGTCCATTCAGCATGACTGAAAAATACCCTGAAGGCTAATATTTACTAAGCATGGCACACACACAGGAGCCTTGTTAAAAATCCACAACAAATCTCTCATTGCAAACAAATCCAGAGGCTTGAGAGCCGCTGCAACTGTCAGGGTAATGCTGATCCTGACAGCAGAAAGCTGCTTTTTTACCAGGCTAACAGCTAGCTAGATGTCTGCTGGCTTCTGACCAAGATTTCGCTATTCCAATTTCTTCTCTTCAGGATTTATTAGGTGATGAATATACAGCAATCTATGAAAGGGCTGAACAGCATCAAAAGAAGGTAAGGCTGACACATCCGGGCACTCGGTACTCGAACAACACCGGTGACCAAGGACTGCAGCTACTTCATGCAAATAGTCAAATAAAGCCAGCTGAAATTAAACTCTAGGCTGGAGTAAGACACTGTGAGGGAAAGAAATGGGTCAAAAAAGGGCTTCCAAATAACAGGAAATACTTTCAGCTTCACACGTAACATTTCAAAATGGATTTTTTTTTCCTTTTCTTTCAGAGATGTCAGTGTAGAAAAAGATGAAAACAC